>NW_024519208.1:833276-848082 GCF_017590135.1 Pyrgilauda ruficollis
TCCGCGCCCGCTCCGCGCCATGCCCGGCTCCATGTACCAGCCCGAGCCCGGGCAGCCGGCCCGCGGCCCGCCGCGCTGCCTCACCCTGCTCAGCCCGCCGCCGCCCGCCGGGCAGGAGCCGCCGCCGGAGCCCGAGCCCGGCCGGGAGCGGGAGGGGCCGCCGGGGCCGCCGGCGCAGGGCGAAGCCGCCGCGCTGAGGTTTGCCCTGGACCAGCTCTCGCTGCTGGGGCTGGAGGGCGCGGAGGAGCCGGCGGGGGGCGCGGGGCCGGGCGGCCTAAGGGAGCGGGAGCGCGGCGGCGGCTCCCCGGTGCCGGCCCCCGCCCCGGCCGCGGGCGCCTTCGGCAGCCTGGCCCCGCCGCTGGGGCCGCCCGCGCTGCTGCCCGAGCCGCCGGCGAGCAGGAAGAAGAGCGTGAACATGACCGAGTGCGTGCCCGTGCCCAGCTCCGAGCACGTCGCCGAGATCGTGGGCCGGCAAGGTAACGCGGCGGGGGGACACGGCGGGACACCGGGACCCCCCTCCCTCGCGCCGCCCGCCGCGATTTGGGGCAGTCGCGGGGCTTTGTCTCCGTGCGGAGGCGGAAACTTAACGGCGACAGATTCGCGGCCCCGAAAGTCGGCCGCGGGTCCCGGGAGCTGCGCTCCTGCCGGTCCCAGCGAACTGCCTGGAAATAGCAATTCAACTCCGTCCGCCCGGGTGGGATAGCGCCGGCTGCCCACGGAAAGTTCCCGGGAGCCACGCGAGTCCGTGGGAGCTGCCAGGACACGGAGCGAGGCGAGAGCTTTGCTTTCATTGTAGTTGTGCCTCTGCCCCCTCCCCTCCAGCTCCGTATCTCAGACCCGGCGAGTAAGCGGTGCTCCTTATCTCAGACCTCGTTTATAAATCCTACCGATAAATCCGATATAAATGGTCATTAACCCGCTCGTTTGTGGTGGCCGGAGCTCCGCGGGCCGCCCTGGAGCCCCTCGCACCCACCTGTCACAAAGGGACGCCCCAGCCCCCGCCGGGTGGGTGTGCCTGGAGTGGGCTTTGTCTCCAGGACGTACCAAATAAACCAAACTTTCGCCTTGAAAAATCACAAAGAAAAGACCCAGGGCGGAGGATTTAAGGGGGAAAAAGGAAAAGGAAGGGAGCTGCTGCCCGCAGGGATCCCGGCAGGAATCCCCTGGCAGGGAGCGTGACCTCCGGGCTGTTTTGCCCTTGTGGGGTCTGGCACCCCAGCCCTGCCCTCGCCCGGCGGCTCCCGGCCCTCCGTGCCCGGGGGGCTGCGGGCCGGGGGTCGGGGGGCTTTTTTTTCCAGGGGGGAAGCGGGGAACTGGGCAGCCTCATTGTTCTCTTTGTTAGCCAGAGCCATGCTGTGATGAGCGCGGTGACATCATGCTCTGCGCTTCCCATTGGCCTGCGCTGCCTCCCAGCCGGCCCCGCTTCCCGGCCTCCCAACTTTCCGTGCACCCCTCTGCGGTCCCAGCGCCCCGGCCGGGGGTCCCCCCGGGCTGCCCGACCCCGCCGGGCCGGGCGAGCGGCGGGGCAGAGCCGGGGAGCGGAGCGTGGCACCGCGCCCTGCTCCCGGGATTCTCCTCCTCCTCTTCCTCCTCTTCCTCCTCCTCCTCCCGGGCTGGATGAGACCTGGATTTGGTGGCCTCGCCGCCGGGCTCAGCCGAGCCGCGGGGTGCGGCGGGTGACAGAACCTGTGCCGGGGCTGGGCTCTGCCGGGAGCCGCTGCTTCTGCCGGGGAATGGCTGCGTTTGGCCCGGGAGCTGCCGGTCCGTGCCTCCCTTGCCCTGGGTGTTTCGGTGTTGTGAGACCCCGGTGCTGCCCCTCCAGCACCCCGAAGAGTTTGGGGCACAGCCAGGTACCTGGCCAAACACCTTGGTGGAGTTTGGGTGCTCGCTAAGCTTCGTGGACTTGTGAAACTTATGGAAAAAAATACTGCCGAAGAAATTATTATATTGACTTGAGGAGCAGTGCTGGAGGGGCACCGTGTGGGCCTGGAGGTGATCTGGGGCCAGCTGTGAGCTGAAGCTCCTGCTGCAGCCCCAGCCCATGGGCAGGAACAGCCCTCTCCAGGGGTTTCCCTTTGTGTTTCCTGCTCCTCTCCTGCTCTTGGCCTGCCGGGATGCAGCCTGGTGGCCTTGCACTGGGTTTTTGCTGAGGAGGGGCACTCAGCGCCCTCGGCCACCCTGTGGGATGGGCAGTGGGCAGCACGGGGTGGCAGCAGTGTCTGTGCTCCAGCTGATCTCCGTGCCTCTGGCAGCTGGATTATAGCAAGGATGCTCAGGTGTAGCCTGAGCAATACCGAGCTTATTCCTCAGGGCTCACACCGAGCAGAGCCCTTCTCACTCACCCTGTGCTGTTCTCCCTCCAGACCTGCTGGTTCCCAGGGCCCCCCTGCGAGTCTCCCTCAGTTTTGGAGCCCTGTGGCAGTGAGGTCTGGCTGTAGGGCTGAGCCTTGGGGTGTTTGGCTGGACCATCATCATCGTGGTGACAAAATATGCCCTGTTGGTGACACTGCAGGGCTGGATTGGGTCACCTAGATCATTTCTGTGTCACTCTTGTCCTTGCCTCACTGCCCAGCCTGGTCCTGACCCAGGGAGTAGAAATTTGTGGTGCCACCATGCCTGGAACATGGGGAGGGATGAAGATGTGCATCTCAAGTGCCCTGGAAGGGGCTGGAGTCGGGGCAAGGCTCAGGATCCCTCCCCACACACCTTGGGGCACTTTGGGACCCGTCCTGCTTTGCCCAGACCTGGCTGCTGTGGCAAGTGGGGACCAGGGAGGTCCTGGCAGCCAGGAGCACACACGGATGTCCGGTCCTCTGCAGGCTGAGATGGGACACAGGCGCTTGGACACAACTTCTCCTACTTCTTTTCTTCAGTTTCTCTCCTTCAGATACCCTAATTTAACCCTTTCACAAAGGAGCAGCAGCAGCCTGTCAGCTAAATCTTTGTTCTCTAAATCAAATTGGTGTTTTCTTCCCTGAGCTGGAGGAGTGTTTGTCATGAGCCCATGTCTGGATTGGCATCGGTGCCACCACAGAGCAGCATCTGCCTGCTGGGATGTGGGGCTGCTCTCCCCCCTGCTCACATGGCTGGGGTGGGATTCCCTGGCTGTGCCTTCGCCTCCCAGCCTGTTCATGACTCCTGCTGTGGGAGGGACCATCTCCAAAAAGTGCTGTGGCACCCACTGGAGCAGCGTGGGCTCCTCTTGCCATCCAGCAGAGAGAGCCTTGGGGATAACAGGAGTCACCAGGAGCACGGGGCAGGTGTTAGAGATGCCCTGGCTGGCACCTGGGCTCTGTGCTGCTGTGGATTCCTGCTGTGCCAGCTTGGGAGGGGCATTTCCAGCAGTGTCTGCTTTTCCCTCCCACACCAGGTGCCTCCCATGGGATGGAGCCACGGCTCCTCTCCCCATCTGTGACACCTGGGGACTGTCACAGCTCTACAGAAGGAAAGTTGCTGTTTATAGAAGATGCTGGGACGCTCAAATCCAGGGAAGGATGGCACATGGCACCTCTCCTCACCGCTGGAGTGTGGCTGGCATTGCAGTGCTGAGAGGATGCACAGGGTGACCATGGGCCCCTCTGGGCCAGCCTGGGCACCTGTAACCTCACCGTGGCTCACAGGGGTGCAAGGAATCCTCTCGTTTTGGAGCCCTGGCTTGCTGCTGTCTGTTGGCTCCTGCCAGGTGCCATGTCCCTGGAGGCACCTGGCACATCTTCCTGGCTGGGTCGTAGCAGAGCTGGGAACTCCTGAGCTTGGTCACACAGATGGATGTGGTTGCTGAAGGATCTGCCTGTACATCTGAGAGCTGGCACTGGCTGCACACTCTGTCCCCAGGAGAGGAGCCCAGCCTCCCTGCCCCTCTCTTCAGTGTCTGGAGAAGAAGCCAAGGTGTGATGTGCTGGCTTCCTGCAGCAGGGCTGCAGGGATGAGCTCGTTCTTGTGTGCAGAGTTGGGAAGGAGCACTCAGCAAGGGGAGAGGAGCTGTGGTGGAGGTGCAGCGTTTTCTCCTCCACACCTGGCCCCTGTCCTGGCCTGTCCTGTGCCATTCACTGGGGACCAAGGGGACCAGGAGCTCCAGAACTCTGGATCAGAGGCCAGGAGATGCTGCAGAGCTGGGGAAGAGGAAGAGCCATGGTGAGGGACCAGAGGGTTCCTGAGTCTGTGACAGACACCATCCTCCTGCCTGGTGCCATCAGAGGCTCCTCCAGAAAAGCTCTGCTGGCCTTTCTTGGGTTTTACCAGCTCAGAGCTGGGCACTGCCAGCACAGACCTCCTTGGTCAAGCTGAGATGTGGCCTGGGCAAGGGCATGAGCTGGCTCTGTCCTCCTCATGGGCAGGAGGCACCTGATGTGGGAGCAGAGGCTGCCAGGGCCGTGCTGGGATCAGGGTGTGGATGAGCTGTGTGGGATCCATCGTTGGAGCATGGGGGATGGAGAGGTCCTTCCCAGCCCTCTCTCCCAGTGTTTCCTGGTTTTCATGGGCTCTTGCAGTGGTCTCAGCCCTGATCTGTCAGGGGCTTCTCACAGCCAAGTTTGCTGTGGTGATGCCCAGTGAGGATGTCCAGGGAGAGCAGCTGCCTTTCCTGCTCCATCACCACATTATCCCGGGGAGAACTCCCTGGGATTCTGTTCCCTGTCAGAAATGAGCCGTGTCCCGTCCCAAGGGCAGGTGGGATGGGCTCAGCCAGGGCAGCTCTGCAGAGTGCAGTGCAATGTGAGCCACGTGGGATGGGGAGAGGGTGAAAGAGGAGGGCATGGAGCTGAGACAGAGTTTGGGAGGAGTGTCCTTCTCACCCCCATCGGGGCTGTCCCTGCAGGCACAGCTGGCTGTGGTGGCACAGGGGGCTGTGACTTGGAGGGGGGGTGACACCTCTGGGATGCTGGGGTTTGCTGGCAGCTGAGTGTGGCCTGAGGGTGTCAGGATGAGTTTGTGCCCACGGGGACTCAGAGCTCTGCCAGAGATGTGACAGCAGCTGAACCACTCTCACCCAGGCTCTGGTGTTCACAAAGGGCTGCTGGGGCTGGAGCATCCCCGGGTCTGTCCCCTCTATCCCCTGGTTTTGGGCTGGTTTTATTTGAATCTTTAGAGCCACGTCGGTGGAGGCTTGCAGCAAAGTCTGGCACGTTGTTCTGCTCTGCTGCCATTGGTGCTGCACAGCAGCCCTTGGCCAGGGGAACGTGTGGGTGCCACCTGCTGCTGCTGGGCTGAGCCCTGGCACTGCCTGGGCTGGGAGCTCACTGGCACTTCCAGGCAGCTCCAGGTCCTTTCCACAGCCCCCTCGGGCATGACCCTGGTCCTGCAGCACCTTCACAGGGATGTGGCCATCCAGGATGGACTCACAGCGTGCTGGGGTGGAGGTTTGCAGGGGCTCATCTGAAATGGCTTGTGCTGGTCCAGATCATTGCAAGTACAAGAAACCCTGGATCCCTGGCAGTGCCCAAGGCCAGGCTGGACAGGGCTGGGAGCAGCCTGGGACAGTGGAAGGTGTCCCTGCCATGGCAGGGGTGGAACAAGATCAGCTCTAAAGTCCTTTCCAACCAAACCCATTCCATGATTCCCCCAGCTGCAGTTGCTGGTTAAACCCCAGTTTGCAGTGCAGGTCCATCTGGCTCTGGGGGTCTCAGCCATAAGGTGCCACCCCACCTCCTGAGCACCCTCAGGGGGTTCAGGTGTGCTGCAGGACAGGGGTGCCCTGCTGGCAGCTCGTGTCCCTGGTGTCCCAGAGCCATCGCTCTCTGTGCCAGTGTTGAACATGTCGTGAAGCCCGTCCTGCTCTTCCTGCCCATCCTGCCTGCTCTGCCTTTGGGACCTTGGGGAGTCCCTGTGGCCAGGGGGTGTCTCAGGAGTTTGTTAGGCCTGGGACAGGGCAGGACAGATTGGTCCCCTGGTGTGTCCTGCTGCTGGGGATTGCTCTCAGGCACAGTTCCTGCTGGTGCCAGCACACAGCCCCAGGCAGTGCCTCCCTTCCCAGCGTTTCCTGCTGTGCCTCTGGGACAGGCAGGGGTGACCCCACACCCCCACCCTCCCAGACCTGCCAGCTCCTCTCCTACCTGTCCCCTGGGAAACCTAGCTCCCACCACAGCTGTGTTTGGTGCCATCCATGGACCTGGCAGCATCCAGCAGCCACGGGTTGGGGGCATTTTTCCTGCACTGCTGGTTTGAGGAGGGTGGAACTGGTCAAGTCAAGCACCCTTTGATTTTTATCCCAGGTTTCTGGCTTTGTCCCTGTGAAGAGATCACGGGAGCAGCCAAACTCTTCCCTCTTTGGTGCTGCCATGGCATCATTTGGGTCCCACTGGTGCTGCTGGTGTGATGGAGTGGGGTGAGGAAGAGCCTCACTGGGCCATGGCCCCGTGGGGGATGTGGCTCCTGAGTGGCTTCTGTGGCTCCTGGAGCTGCCAGTGGCTTTGCATCCTGAAACTGCCCTTTGAGGAGGGTTGGGGTGGAGCTCAGGGAGAGAGCTGGGCACTGCCCAGGCTGCCCAGGGAATGGTCCCAAGGCTGCCAGAGCTCCAGGAGCTCTCAGGGATGCTCAGGGTGGGCTTGTTGGGGTGGCTGTGCAGGGACAGGGGTTGGGCTGATGATCCCTGAGGGTACCTTCCAAGCTGAGATACTCATGGTTCTGTGATGCTGCAAAGAATGAATTTGGGACCATGGGCATGAGGCTGGTGCCCGTGGGAGGCACAGCAGAGCCTCCTCCCTCTGCCCTGGGCTGGTCCTGCTGCGCCCAGCAGTGCAGCAGGGGCAGATCCTGCAGCAGGTACCAGGATCAGTCTGGGAGGGGAACGTGGGAGTTGCAGGTGCCTCTCCCAGGACAGCCCTGTAGGAGCTGGCACATGGTAATGGTTTCAGTAAATGTCACCTTTGATGGTTCTGCCCTGCCCCAGTCCCTGGGCCGTTGCTGTGCCGTGTGCCCCAGCCATAAATCCACCTGCCAGGGCTTGGTGGTGCTGAGGAGCCTGGCTGTGACACCACCCAGTGTGACACCACTTACTGTGACAGTTTTTTACTTGTCATCCCCAAGGCTTAGTGCCCTGGGATTGCAGCACTCCTGGGGCTGCAGGAGCAGCACAGCTCTTGTTCCCCCTCTGCTCTGCTGGAGAGCCTGGATTGATTTTCCTGCTTGGGACAGACCTGACTCAACTTCTTGTGCCATTCCAGCCCTGGCTGAGTCACAGAATCCCAGAATGGTTTGGGTTGGAGGGGATGTTAAAGCCCATCCAGTGCCACCCCTGCCATGGCAGGGACACCTTCCACTGTCCCAGGCTGCTCCCAGCCCTGTCCAGCCTGGCCTTGGGCACTGCCAGGGATCCAGGGGCAGCCACAGCTGCTCTGGGCACCCTGTTTCACTCTAGTGGGTTGACTCTGGCTGGTTCCAGGCACCCACCAAAGCTGCTCCATCACTGCCCTCCACAAGTGGACAGGGGAGAGAAAATACAGCAGAGGGTTCATGGGTTGAGATAAGGGCAGGGAGAGACCCCTCACCCAGTATGGACAAGGGCAAAACAGACTGGAGCTTGGGGGTGCTAATTGAATTTATTATTAACAAAATCAGAGCAGGGCCATGAGAAGTAAAAGAAATCTTTAAAATACCTTCCCCTTACCCATCCCTCCTCTTTGGTGCTGCCATGGCATCATTTGGGTCCCACTGGTGCTGCTGGTGTGATGGAGTGGGGTGAGGAAGAGCCTCACTGGGCCATGGCCCCGTGGGGGATGTGGCTCCTGAGTGGCTTCTGTGGCTCCTGGAGCTGCCAGTGGCTTTGCATCCTGAAACTGCCCTTTGAGGAGGGTTGGGGTGGAGCTCAGGGAGAGCTGGGCACTGCCCAGGCTGCCCAGGGAATGGTCCCAAGGCTGCCAGAGCTCCAGGAGCTCTCAGGGATGCTCAGGGTGGGCTTGTTGGGGTGGCTGTGCAGGGACAGGGGTTGGGCTGATGATCCCTGAGGGTACCTTCCAAGCTGAGATACTCATGGTTCTGTGATGCTGCAAAGAATGAATTTGGGACCATGGGCATGAGGCTGGTGCCCGTGGGAGGCACAGCAGAGCCTCCTCCCTCTGCCCTGGGCTGGTCCTGCTGCGCCCAGCAGTGCAGCAGGGGCAGATCCTGCAGCAGGTACCAGGATCAGTCTGGGAGGGGAACGTGGGAGTTGCAGGTGCCTCTCCCAGGACAGCCCTGTAGGAGCTGGCACATGGTAATGGTTTCAGTAAATGTCACCTTTGATGGTTCTGCCCTGCCCCAGTCCCTGGGCCGTTGCTGTGCCGTGTGCCCCAGCCATAAATCCACCTGCCAGGGCTTGGTGGTGCTGAGGAGCCTGGCTGTGACACCACCCAGTGTGACACCACTTACTGTGACAGTTTTTTACTTGTCATCCCCAAGGCTTAGTGCCCTGGGATTGCAGCACTCCTGGGGCTGCAGGAGCAGCACAGCTCTTGTTCCCCCTCTGCTCTGCTGGAGAGCCTGGATTGATTTTCCTGCTTGGGACAGACCTGACTCAACTTCTTGTGCCATTCCAGCCCTGGCTGAGTCACAGAATCCCAGAATGGTTTGGGTTGGAGGGGATGTTAAAGCCCATCCAGTGCCACCCCTGCGATGGCAGGGACACCTTCCACTGTCCCAGGCTGCTCCAGGCCCTGTCCAGCCTGGCCTTGGGCACTGCCAGGGATCCAGGGGCAGCCACAGCTGCTCTGGGCACCCTGTTTCACTCTAGTGGGTTGACTCTGGCTGGTTCCAGGCACCCACCAAAGCTGCTCCATCACTGCCCTCCACAAGTGGACAGGGGAGAGAAAATACAGCAGAGGGTTCATGGGTTGAGATAAGGGCAGGGAGAGATCACCTTGTCCTCACCCAGTATGGACAAGGGCAAAACAGACTGGAGCTTGGGGGTGCTAATTGAATTTATTATTAACAAAATCAGAGCAGGGCCATGAGAAGTAAAAGAAATCTTTAAAATACCTTCCCCTTACCCATCCCTCCTTCCTGGGCTCTCCCTGTGCCTCCCAGCAGTGCAGGGAGATGGGAATGGGGATCACAGTCACTTCATCCCCCGTTGCTGCTGCTGCTGCTCAGGGAGAGGAGTTGGAGCCTGCCCCAGTGTGGGTCCCTCCCAGGGACACAGGTCTGCACACGCTGTCCCAGCCCGGGTCCCCTTGGGGTCACAAGTGCTTCCAGCAAACCTGCTCCAGTGTGGGCTCCTCTCTCCAGGGGCTGCAGGTCCCTGCCAGGACCCTGCTCCAGCTCAGGCTTCCCTCAGGCTCACAGCCTTCTTTGGGCATGCCCCTGCTCCCTGTGGGCTCCTCCTGGGGCTGCAGGTGCATCTACACCCCTGTGGACTTCCATGGCCTTCACCATGGTTTTCCCCAGAGCCCGCAGGGGAATCTCAGCTCTTGCCCCTCCTCCTGCCCTGCCCTGGGTGACTGCAGAGCTGCTTCTCTCACATGTTCTAACCCTGCTCTGCTCTAGACCCAATTACAGCTGCTCAAGACCTTTCTTCCTTCTTAAATCCATGATCCCAAGGTGTCCCTACCATCTTTGCTGGGCTGGGCCTTGGCCAATGCCAGGTCCATCCTGAAGCCACCTGAAATTGGCTCTGTGGAGATAGGGGAAGCTTCTGGCAGCTGCTCACAGAGACCACCCCTGTAACTTCGCTGCTACCAAAACCTGGCTACAGAAACCCAATTCTCACCACCCTGCCAGGGAACAATTCCTGCCCAAGATCCCATCCAGCCCTGCCCTCTGGCAGTGGCAGCCATTCCCTGTGTCCTGTCCCTGCAGGCCTTGTCCCCAGTCCCTCTGCAGCTCTCCTGGAGCCCCTTCAGGCCCTGCCAGGGGCTCTGAGCTTTGCCTGGAGCCTTCTCTTGTCCAGGTGAGCACCCCCAGCTCTGCCAGCCTGGCTCCAGAGCAGAGGGGCTCCAGCCCTGGCAGCATCTCTGGACTCTCTCCAGCAGCTCTGCATCTTTCATGTGCTGAGGCCCTTCAGCCTTCTAGGCCTTTCCTTCTCCAGCCTCACAGCTGGAAGAGCAGCCCTGCCCTTCCTCGGGGAGCGTCTGGGAAGAGGAGGAGGGGAAGGAGTGCCCTGAGCCAGCCAGGCACTTGCAGCTGCTTGGCTGTGCCCGGAGGAGCCGAGCTGTTTATCCACAGGGATCTGTAGCAGCGCTGGCCATGGCCAGGGACAAGCCCTGGGCTCCAGGGGAGCACCCTCCATCCCTGCTGGCTCCCAGCTTCGTGCTGGATGCCCTGCAAAGCTTAGGGGTGGGAAGGGACAGAGGGGGTCCCTCACTGCTGTGTGCCAGCGGTCACTGAGCTCAGTCACGCTGTGCCTGGTTCGCGGGGACTTAATTAAGAGTGGATGCAATTAGGGCTGGAGGTGCAGGGAGTGGGGCTGGGCTGGCAGCCACAGACTGCTCCTCACTGGGGCAGAGCAAAGGGGCCCTGGAGGAGAGCTGGAGCCTTTTGCAGCCCCGGAGGAGAGCAGGAGCCTTTGGCTGGACGATGCTGCCAGAGCCACAGCCAGAGCCCAGCTGGGCCAGGGCAGGGCCGTGCCCAGGGTTGTGCCCAGGGCTGCATGGGGCCAAGGCAAAGCTGCAGCCCCATCTCGCAATCCCACAGCCAGCCGTGGGCAGCTCTGCCTGCTGAATCACGTTCCTCCTGCAGGGGAAGCAGAACTTTCCAGAACAGGCAGAGCAGGAGCCCTGGGAGCACCCCTGCCCCAGCCCAGGCATGGGGGAGCCCTCCCGTTGGACAGGGAGAGGAGGGGGTGGCTGTGTCCCCCACCTGGGGACGGTCCAGCTCCCCTGTCCCTCCTGGAGGGCATCCAGGGCTGTTCCTCAGGTTCAGCAGCTGGCTCAGAGGTGTCAGTGGACCTGCAGGATCCAAACAGCCTTTTCCATTCCTTTCCATCTTGGCATCTTTCTTCTCTTTGTACCTCCTTAAGCACCTCTGGGGCGAATCCAGCTTCTCACCTGCTCAGTGGCCCTGATGGTGCCCCATGACTGCCTGCCCTGGCGCCTCTGCCCACACCTGCCACAGCCCTTTGGAGCAGGGCTGCAGACTGCATCCTGCTGATCCCCAATCCCTGAGTGTCAGAACAGTGCCAGGAGCTGGGAGGAGCCAGGGCAGCCCCCCAGCACTGAGCCATGAGCCCCCATCTGCCTCGGAGGCGGGAGGGACCCCTCTCTCCAAGGCTGTCCATGCTGCAGGTGCAGAGCCAGAGGGACCTGCTGGTTCCTGGTGGTCCACCGTGTCCCCACCCTGGGTGAGCAGAGGGTCACTGTGAGGCCCCAGCATTGACGTGTAATTTTTCTCCCTTCTCCTTGCCCCACAGGCTGCAAAATCAAAGCCCTGCGTGCCAAAACCAACACGTACATCAAGACACCGGTCAGGGGCGAGGAGCCCGTGTTCATCGTCACGGGCAGGAAGGAGGACGTGGAGATGGCCAAGCGGGAGATCCTCTCGGCCGCCGAGCACTTCTCCATGATTCGGGCCACGCGCAACAAAGTCAACGGGCTGACGGGGGCCTTGCAGGGGCCCCCCAACCTGCCGGGCCAGACCACCATCCAGGTGAGGGTCCCCTACCGCGTGGTGGGGCTGGTGGTGGGACCCAAGGGAGCCACCATCAAGCGCATCCAGCAGCAGACGCTTTTTTTTGTAATGCAGGTCTATCTTGTATTTTGCCAATGTGAAAACTGCCCAGAAATGTGTGAGGTCAGGAGGTCATGGAATGGAGGGGGCACAGTTAACACACCATGTCACAAAAGCCAGACAGATTTCTATCTCCATTTTATTTTGGGGTTAGTTTGGGGTTTGGGGTTTTTTTTGTTTTGGTTTTTTTTTTTTTGTTTTGTTTTGTTTGTTTGTTTGGTTTTTGGTTTTTTTTTCCCTTTGGTTAGGTTTGGGTTTTTTTTTTTTAAGTTTCTTTGTTTTTGTTTTTGTTTTATTTTTTTATTTTTACCTCTTTATGTATATGTAGGGAATTTATAGGAAAATATGTACTTTATTGAATAAATTTTAAAAACTAAAATATATTTTATTTTAAAAAGAAAATAACGGACCTTTAACCTTACATGGCTAAAGTACTGATTATATATTTGCTGAGCTGACTTGACGGTTATGAAAATTGTATCAAGAGTTTTATTTTTTGACTTCAAAGCCTTCTTAATAAAGACTTTTTACTATATATGAATCCTTGTGCTAGCCAGTGTCTCCCTGCCTGGAGCCTCTTGGTGCCTGTTCCCATTGCCTTGGGCCCAGGGAGAAAGGTGCCAGCTTGGGGGCAGGAGCAGGAGCAGTGGGGACATCTGCCACCTCCCCCAGGTGGCTTTGTCCCTGTCCAGGCCGGGTGATCCTGCTCTGGCTCTGGCCTTCCCCTTCTCCCCACAGATGCTCCTGCTCCCAGTCCCAAAATCCATCCGTGCCCAGCGTGGGCAGCAGCAGAACTAAGATTATGAGTATATAGTTTGAATAGATGTGTGTAATGTCACGTGATGATAGAAAACTTGGAGTTTCAAGTTTTTAGAATGTATTTTTATATATATATAACTCAGATAAAAGTTTTAAGACAGTAGCTAGTCCTTCTTCTTCCCGGGTTTGGGTGGTATTTTGTAATTAGACAGAAAAGTCCACGTTGCAGAACATAGGTGATTAGTTATTAGATTAAAAGTAAAAGTAAAAAAGTAAAAATAATTTGTGATATTTCTTAATTAGATACTTTTTCCTTAAAAGACCTTGTAGAAATAAATACAGAGCCCTTTTATAGCTTGGTCATTAAACACTGTAGAACTCACAAGACTGTAATACAGATAAGAAATAATAAACATCTGAGTCCAAACACAAAACAACATCTCAAATGCTTCCAATCCCAACCCTAACCCAGGCAGAAAAGAAACAAAAAAACAACACCTGCTGGTTTGTCTGTCTTGGTTTTACTTAGAAACCATGGTGGAAACCTAAACAGGGATCTTATCCTAAGGGGGGAACCTCCAAGGTGCTGGAACTGGGGATAGAACTGGGGAATTACTTCACCAGGGGGTTTCTAATTGGAGGGTTCTTATCAGATATGCTAATTGAAGAACCTATAAAAACTGTCCATGGGCCAGGCCCACCGTGCATCTTCAGCCTTTTCCACCTGGCAGATGTGTGCTCCTGAGGTTCCTCATACAAAGGTACCCTTTGATCACTCTGGCTGTGTCTGATTCGTATTTTTATGGCCAGAGAAAAAGGCATCAGGAGCACCGGCAGCAGCAGCAGGGGCGTCAGACCCCATGGCTGTGAGGGGCAGGGGTCCCACCCACCGTGCTCTGGAGGGAGCTGGAGGGGCTTCACCCCCTTCCTGTGGGTCTGGGGGGCTCATTTCTGATCTGGGGGGCTCCACACCCTGTGGCTGTAGGGGCTGTGGTGGCTTGGGTGTCCCCTGGGTCACCTCTGTGCTGGTGCCCAGCCTGGTGGCCAGCAGCACCTTGCAGGGGGCTCAGCACAGGTGAGAAGAGAGTCCAGTGTCACCTGAGCACCCAGCTGTGCTGCTGCTTGTCCTGCTCAGCCCTGCCTGGGGAGGGGAGCTGCTCCCGCTCTGCCACCAAGGACCAAGAGCAGGCACAGGATGGGCCCAGCTCTGTCTCGTGCTGGTGTGTGCCAGAAGTGAGTGATGCCTTGTGAGGGCTGACCTGGAGCAGAGGCTGGACAGAGCTGAAGAATAAAGTGGGGATTCATTAAAAGGCCTCAGTGGGTGCACCTGGGGCAGCACAAGAGCCCAGCCAGGGCTGCATCCAAGATGAACCAAAATGGTCACAAAATGGACAGCTGGTCATGGGGTCTCTCACTTTGATCAGTTCTGCTCCATTTGCATATTGGAGCTAATTGTCCAATGGGTTTAAGGTCCCTCCAACCCAAACCATTGTCCATGCTCGTGATCCCTCACCTCACTGGGACACCCCGCTGTCACTCTGTCCCAGCTGTACCCGCCCTCCATGTGGCACCTGGCCACCAGGGTTTCATTCTGGCCCTGCAGGGCTGGCCTGGCCCCTCAGGTGTGTGGGGACAGCCAGGAGCACCCAGGGCTTGGGGACACAGGGGCACCTGGGGTGGTGGCAAACAGGGACCTGCACAGGGACACCCCGGGAGAGTGGCACCCACGGGCAGTGGGGCCCGGACAGTGGCACCTGTGGCAGAGGGGACAGCCGGAGGTGCTGGAGCCCCAGCAGGGCCAGGGTGACCCCTGTCCCTCGCTCCTGGAGTCCCTGCCGGGAGGGGAGGGGGGCCGAGCACGGGAGTCCTTGGGGTGCCCTGCACGAGGGACCTGGAGGGGCCCTGGCACCCCTCAGTGGGGACAGATTTGGGGTACCCTAAACAGGAGAGGTGTGTGGCTGCCACGAGGGGATCGGGGGGTGTCCCAGGCGGGAGGGACTGAGAGTTTGGGGTGTCCCGTGCTGGGGGTGCCTGAGGAGGCTCCTTTGTACGCCCCACCTGAAGTCTGGGGGTGCCTCCTGTGTCCCCAGCCAGGGGTACCGAGGCGCCCGAGCTGGGAGGGGTCTGGGGGGCTGCGCCGGGGACCAGCCCCAGCACCCCCAGGGCAGGGAACATAATCCACTCCCCCTCCAATCAGGGGCAATTAACGGCTAATTAAAGGGCCCTAGGTGGGGCAGGGGGAGTGATGGCCTTTGGGGTTTGCCCTTTTTTGCTTTTCTATATTCTCTGTCCTTATAGAGCTGCTGCTCTGTGGCCTCATACTGTAGCTTAGTTTCACACTTCTCCCAGGCAGAAAGACAAAACTTCCAGGATCCCGGTGTGCTGCAACCCTGGCTGCTGAGAATTTCAGACT
>NW_024519209.1:0-3345 GCF_017590135.1 Pyrgilauda ruficollis
GGGACAATTCAGGGGGATTTGGGGACACTGGGGGGGTGGCAACACTGGAAATGTCCCTTTTTGCCCCATTTTTGTCCCTTTTTGTCCCTTTTTGCCCCCTCCCCCCTCAGGGCCACCGCAGCTTTTGCCAAAATCTTTTATTGCCGCCCCTCCCCCACCCCAAAAAAACCCCAAAAAAACCCAAAAAACACCAAATAAATATCCAAGAAAACGCCGTGAAAAAGGGGATTTCAAAAGGAATTTTGGGGGATTTTTAGGGGATTTTGGGGAGTTTTCGGCTGTACAAAATTTACAAAGGGGGGAAAAAAATCCCAAAAATTGGGGGGAAAAAAATCCCAAAAATTGGGGGAAAAAATCCCAAAAATTGGGGGAAAAAATCCCAAAAATTGGGGAAAAAATCCCCAAAACTGGGGGGAAAAATCCCAAAAATTTGGGAGGG
Organism: Pyrgilauda ruficollis; assembly: GCF_017590135.1. Taxonomy (NCBI): domain Eukaryota; kingdom Metazoa; phylum Chordata; class Aves; order Passeriformes; family Passeridae; genus Pyrgilauda; species Pyrgilauda ruficollis. Next base: position 440 of record NW_024519209.1, read on the forward strand.
GAAATACCAAAATTTGGCGAAAAATCCCAAAATTTGTGGGGGAAATCCCAAAAAGGGGAGGGGGGGGTGGGGGGGGAGAATATCTAAAATTTGGGATTAATCCAGGGGGTGAAATCCCAAAATTTTGGATTTTTCTGGGGAAAAAAATCCTAAAAATTAGGGGGGAAATATAAAAAATTTGGGATTTACGTGGGGGGGAACATCCCAAAAATCTGGGGGGAAAGAATCTTAAAAATTGGAAAAAAATCCTAAAAAAAATTGGGGAGAAAATGCCAAAATTTGGGATTGACTTGGGGGGGGGAAACCCAAAAAATCTGAGGGAAAAAAATCCTAAAAATTGGGAGAAAATCACAAAATTTGTGAGGAAAAACCCCAAAATTGGGATTTACTTGGATGGGAATATCCTAAAAATTGGGAAAAATTCCCTAAAATTTGGGATTTATCCAGAAAGAAAAAAATCCCCAAAATTTGGGATTTATCTGGTGGGAGAAAATACAAAAAATTGGAAGGAAAAATCCCAAAATTTTGGGGAAAATTCTTAAAATTTGGGATTTAGATGGGAGAAAAAATTCTAAAAATTTTGGGGAAAATCGCCCAAATTTGGGATTTATCTGGAGGAAAAAAACTCTAAAAATTTTGGGGAAAATCCCCCAAATTTGGGATTTATCTGGGAGAAAAAATTCTAAAAATTTTGGGGAAAATCGCCCAAATTTGGGATTTATCTGGAGGAAAAAAACTCTAAAAATTTTGGGGAAAATCCCCCAAATTTGGGATTTATCTGGGGGAAAAAAATTCTAAAAATTTTGGGGAAAATCCCCCAAATTTGGGATTTATCTGGGGGAAAAAAATTCTAAAAATTTTGGGGAAAAATCCCTAAAATTTAGGATTTACCTGGAGGAAAAAAAGTCTAAAGATTTTTGGGAAAATCCCTAAAATTTAGGATTTACCTGGAGGAAAAAAAATCCCCAAATTTGGGATTTATCTGGTGGGAGAAAATACAAAAAAATTGGAAGGAAAAATCCCAAGATTTTGGGGAAAATTCTTAAAATTTGGGATTTTCCCAAAATTTTGGGGAAAATTCTTAAAATTTGGGATTTTTCTGGGGGAAAAAATTTCTAAAAATTTTGGGGAAAATCCTTAAAATTTGGGATTTATCTGGGGGAAAAAAATCTAAAAATTTTGGGGAAAATCCTTAAAATTTGGGATTTATCTGGGGGAAAAAAATCTAAAAATTTTGGGGAAAATCCTTAAAATTTGGGATTTATCTGGGGGAAAAAATTTCTAAAAATTTTGGGGAAAATCATTAAAATTTGGGATTTATCTGGGAGAAAAAATTCTAAAAATTTTGGGGAAAATCCTTAAAATTTGGGATTTAGATGGGAGAAAAAATTCTAAAAATTTTGGGGAAAATCCCCCAAATTTGGGATTTATCTGGGGGAAAAAATTCTAAAAATTTTGGGGAAAATCCCCCAAATTTGGGATTTATCTGGGGGAAAAAAATCTAAAAATTTTGGGGAAAATCCCCCAAATTTGGGATTTATCCGATGGAGAAAAAGATGAAAAAAATTGGGGAAAAATCCTAAAAATTGGGGAAAAAAAAAAAAAAAAATCCCTAAAATTTGGGATTTACCCGGAGGGAAAAAAAATCCCCCAAATTTGTCCCAAATTTGAGGGGTGGGGGAGGGGACGGAGCCCTTCTGGGCAGGGACAGGTGACAACGGCAGGTGCCACCTCAGGTGTGTCACCTGCTCTGGGGGAGGTGACCGAGGTCACGGGATGCCACCAGGTGCCACCAGCACCTCGGTGCCACCTCCTGTCCTGTGCCCAGGTGTGCCCAGGTGTGCCCAGGTGTGCCCAGGTGTGCCCAGGTGTGACCCCAGTCTGGGGGAGGTGACAGAGGCCACCACAGCCACCAGGTGTGACCCCGGCCTGGGGGAGGTGACAGAGGCCACCACAGGTGCCACCAGGTGTCACCAACTCACGGAGGAACAAACGACACCACCTCCTGTCCTGTGCTGGCGCTGTGCCCAGGTGCCACCAGGTGTGCCCAGGTGTGCCCAGGTGCCACCAGGTGTGCCCAGGTGCCACCTCAGATGTGCCACAGCTGGTCCCTGGGCAGGGGAGGTGACAAGTGCCACCAGGTGCCACCAACACATGGAGAAAAAAGTAACACCACCACCTGTCCTGTCCCCTTGCTGTCTGCAGGTGTGCCCAGGTGCCACCAGGTGTGGCCAGGTGTCACCCAGGTGCCACCAACACACGGAGAAACAAGTGACACCACCACCTGTCCTGTCCCCTTGCTGTCTGCAGGTGTGCCCAGGTGTCACCCAGGTGCCACCAGGTGTGACCCCAGTCTGGGAGAGGTGACAGGTGCCACCACAGGTGCCACCAACACACAGAGAAAAAAGTGATACCACCACCTGTCCTGTCCTGGCACTGTCCACAGGTGTGTCCAGGTGTGTCCAGGTGTGCCCAGGTGCCGCCTCAGATGTGCCACAGCTGGTCCCTGGGCAGGGCAGGTGACAGGTGCCACCACAGGTGCCACCAACACACAGAGAAAAAAGTGATACCACCACCTGTCCTGTCCTGGCACTGTCCACAGGTGTGTCCAGGTGTGTCCAGGTGTGCCCAGGTGTGCCCAGGTGTCACCCAGTAGCCACCAGGTGCCACCAACACATACAGAAACAAGTGACACCACCACCTGTCCTGTCCCGTTGCTGTCCCCAGGTGTGTCCAGGTGTGCCCAGGTGTGCCCAGCTGTGCCGGGCTCAGACGAACACCTTGGCCAGGGCGTCGGCGCCGGCGCTGGCGCTGAGGGCGCGCCGGGGGTGGAAGGCCACGGCCAGCACGGCCTCGGAGTGCTTGCGGCGGTGAGCGGGCAGCTCCTGCACACAGGTGCGCTGCAG
>NW_024519210.1:0-262 GCF_017590135.1 Pyrgilauda ruficollis
CCGCCCCCCGCCCCCCGGCAGGCGGCCGCAGCCCACCCAGCCCGCGGCTGCCGCGGCTGCGGCTTCATTATCGCTGCTGGGGCTTTCCGGTGCTCCCCCTGCGCTTCTCGGCCTTCCTCCTCCTCTTCCTCCTCCTCTTCTTGTTCTTCTCCTTCTCTTCCTTCTCCCCTTCTCTTCCTCCTCCTCCTCCTCTTCTTGTTCTTCTCTGCCTTCTCTTCCTTCCCCTCTTGTTCTTCTCCTCCTCCTCTTCTTCCTCTTCCTC
>NW_024519211.1:0-262 GCF_017590135.1 Pyrgilauda ruficollis
CGGTTCAGACTCCCCCAGTCCCGGTTCGGACCACCAGCCCCGGTTTGCTCCCCCACAACACGAGGCTCAGTCCCGGCTCAAGGCCGGTTTGTCTTCCCAGCCCGGTTCCCAAACCCCAGCCCCAGGTCAGATCCCCGGCCTGCTTCCCAAACCCCAGCCCCTGTCCCAAACCCCAGCCCCAGTCCCAAACCCCAGCCCCGGTCCCAAACCCCGATCCCCAGCCCCATTTGCCCCGCTCAGCCCCGGTTTGCTCCCCCCAACC
>NW_024519212.1:0-262 GCF_017590135.1 Pyrgilauda ruficollis
CTGAGCGCGATGTCGGCCTCGGACGAGCTGGACGATTCCCAGGTGCGGCAGATGCTCTTCGACCTCGAGTCCGCCTACAACGCCTTCAACCGCTTCCTGCACGCCTGAGACGGCGCAGGACCGGGAGAAACCGGTCAGAACCGGTCCAGACCGGTACAAACCAGTCCAAACTGGAGCCAGCAGAGGTTTGGGATAATAAATGGGATGAGAAAAATCCCCAAAATCCCCAAAAAATGGGAGAAATTCCGTTCGTTTCTCATTG
>NW_024519213.1:0-262 GCF_017590135.1 Pyrgilauda ruficollis
CAGCCGGGATCGTGACTGGGACAGGGGACAGGGACAGGGGGCCACCGGGACCACCGGGACCCTGACGGGGACAGGGGACAGCGGGGACAGGGACAGGGGACACGGACAGCGGGAGCGGGACAGCGATAGGGAACAGCGGGGACAGCGGCAGAGCCCGGGGACAGGGGACAGTCCGGACCGCCGGGACTCTGACCGGGACAGCGACAGGGGACAGGGGGCCAGCGGGACAGCGACACGGGACAGGGACACGGACATGAGGACA
>NW_024519214.1:0-262 GCF_017590135.1 Pyrgilauda ruficollis
GGGTGGCACGGGGGGTGGCACAGGGGAGGCTGAGCACAGCTGAGGCTGTCACAGGTCGGGCTGTCACAGGTGGGGCTGTCCCAGGTGAGGCTGTCCCAGGTGGGGCTGTCCCGGGTGAGGCTGGCACAGGTGAGGCTGTGCCAGGTGAGGTGTCCCAGGTGAGGTGTCCCAGGTGAGGTGTTCCAGGTGAGGCTGTTCCAGGTGAGGTGTTCCAGGTGAGGTGTCCCAGGTGAGATGTCCCAGGTGAGGCTGTCCCAGGTGA
>NW_024519215.1:0-262 GCF_017590135.1 Pyrgilauda ruficollis
CAGTCATGGCATGTGCTGGAGAAACTGTTTAAATGCTACTAACATTTTAAAAAAACAGAGAATGTTTCCACTGCTGTCAGCTCTCAAAAATATATGTGCCCATTTTGAAACACTTCACTGATATTTACTGCAGCAATAGAAACTACATTTGGAAGGTTTGCTTTCTTGCCTTGCCTACACTTGTGGCAGCATTTCCTGGATGACTCCCCATTGCAGTGACAGAGTCTGATCCCTTTGTGCCACCCAGCTCCTCTCCTGACTT
>NW_024519216.1:0-262 GCF_017590135.1 Pyrgilauda ruficollis
CGGGACAGGCCCGGGGGGGGGCGGGGAATGGGGTTCTGGGAAGGGAGGGACACCCCCTGAGAGTCACCCCCCCCTCCTCACCGGGAACGGAACGGGGAGACCCCCCGGTGAGCATCCCGGGGGGTGCGCGCTCTCCTCCCCCCCCCGGTTCGTGCCTCAGTTTCCCTCCCCATCGCAGTCTGTAGGGCTGGGGGAGGGGGGGGGTCAGCCCCGTTGTCGCCTCCCCCCCTCCCCAGGGGACACCCCGAGCTGGGCAGGGGGA
>NW_024519217.1:0-262 GCF_017590135.1 Pyrgilauda ruficollis
TGTAGAACAGCCCCCCCCGGAAGGCTCTGTCCACGCAGCGCACCCGCAGGTCCCGCCGCAGCCAGTGGGGGGCGCTCCGGGGCTGCTTCCCGCTCCTGGGGGGGCACGGGGGGCTTGGGGGGAGCACAGACCCCCCCAGAGTGCTGGGGACCCCCAAAGCCAGCACCCCCCACAGCCCTGCAGCCCCCCCAGACCGCACAGAGCCCCCAAAAGGGGCACAGACCCCCCCCACCATGGGACCCCCCAAAGCCCAGGACCCCCC
>NW_024519218.1:0-262 GCF_017590135.1 Pyrgilauda ruficollis
CCGCTCACACCGCTCTCACCTCTCACACTGCTCACCGCTCCATCTGCCGAGCTGGCGCTGATCGGGCGCGCCGCGGCACCGATCTGTCCCCTGCCTGCTGCTTCTCTCTCCGTCTCTCTTTCCCCCTCCCTGCTCTCTTTTCTGTCCCACAGCGGTAGGAAGAGTTACCCTTCTTTATCAATAAACACTTCTCGGATATGATATTGCTGCGTTTGTGCTTTATTTTCATCTGAAATCTATCAGTAAGAATCTTCCTCAACTC
>NW_024519219.1:0-262 GCF_017590135.1 Pyrgilauda ruficollis
GGAAAAATGGGGAAAAATGGAGAAAAAGGAAAGAAAATGAGAAAAAATCGGGGGAAAGTGGAAAAACGTGGGAAAGTGGGGAAAAAATGGGGGAAATTGGGGGAAAAGGGAAGAAAATGGGGGGAAATTGGGGTGAAATGGAGGGAAAATGGAAAAAAATGGGAGAAATTGGGGAGAAAAAGGAGAAAATAGGGGAAAATATGGGGGGAAAATGGGGGGAAATTGGTAAAAAAGCATAAAACCCCCAAAATTGGGATTTTTT
>NW_024519220.1:0-3259 GCF_017590135.1 Pyrgilauda ruficollis
GTCCCCTCAGTGTCCCCGTGTCCCCGCAGGTGTGGCGGAGCGCTGGCGCCCCTCCCCCCGCAGTCTCTATTTCGTCTTTAACGCCTCCCGGCTCCGGGCCGGGCTGGGCCGCGCCGAGCTGAGCCGGGCCGAGCTGCGCATGCTCAGACAGGGCACCGCGCCGGGGACAGCGGGGACAGCGCCGGGGACAGCGCAGGGGACAGCGCAGGGGACAGCGGGGACACTGGGACTGGAGCAGAGAGTGGAGCTCTACCAGGTGGGCACCGGGACATGGCGGGTTTGGGGACACTGGGGACAGGGGGGTGCCAGCGGCGCTGGGGACATTGGGGACATCGGGGGGGACAGCGGGGGCACTGGGACTGGAGCAGAGAGTGGAGCTCTACCAGGTGGGCACCGGGACATGGCAGGTTTGGGGACACTGGGGACAGTGAGGGGATTGGGGACAGTGGGAGGACTGGGGACACTGGGGACACTGGGGACATTGGGGATACTGGGAGAATTGGGGACACTGGGGACATTTGGTGGGATTGGGGACATTGGGGACAGCCACGTGGAGAACCCTGGGGACATTTGGGGACAGCGCCAGGGACATTGGGGACACTGGGACTGGAGCAGAGAGTGGAGCTCTACCAGGTGGGCACTGGGACATGGCGGGTTTGGGGACATTGGAACATTGGGGACAGCTGGGGACATTGGGGACACTGGGGGTTTTGGGGTTTCCCCGCTGTCCCCGCTGTCCGCAGGGCTTCGGGAACTCCTCGTGGCGTTACCTGCACGGCCGCTCCGTGCGCGTCACCGCCGAGGACGAGTGGCTCTGGTTCGACGTCACCGACTCCGTCCGGCAGTGGCTGCGCGGCTCCGGTGAGGGACAGCGGTGTCCCCAGTGTCCCCTGTCCCCAAACCCCCGAGAATTCCTGAAATTTCCAAAAAATTCCCCAAAAATTCAGCAAAAATCCTGGAAAATCCCCAAAATTCCCAAAAATTCCGCAAAAATCGGCCAAAATTCCACAAAAATACGGCAAAATTGCCCCAAAAATCTGAATGTGAGGGCGTGGCTCCGGTGAGGGACAGCGGCGTCCCCAGGTCCCCTGTCCCCAAACCCCCGAGAATTCCTGAAATTTCCAAAAAATTCCCCAAAAATTCAGCAAAAATTCCTGAAAGTTTCACAAAATTCACAAAAATTTCAGAGAAATCGGCCAAAATTCCACAAAAATACGGCAAAATTGCCCCAAAAATCTGAATGTGAGGGCGTGGCTCCGGTGAGGGACAGCGGCGTCCCCAGGGTCCCCTGTCCCCAAACCCCCGAGAATTCCAGAGAATTCTGCAAAATTCCGGAAAAATCCCCAAAATTCCCAAAAATTCCACAAAAATCGGCCAAAATTCCACCCAAATACGGCAAAATTGCCCCAAAAATCCCAATGTGAGGGTGTGGCTCTGGTGAGGGACATCAGGGTCCCCAGGGTCCCCAAATCCCCAAAAATTCCCGAAATTTCCAAAAAATTCCCAAAATTCAGCAAAAGTTCCTGAAAGTTTCACAAAATTCATGAAAATTTCAGAGAAATCGGCGAAAATTCCACCCAAATACGGCAAAACCACCCCAAAAATCTGAATGTGAGGGTGTGGCTCCAGTGAGGGACAGCGGTGTCCCCAGCATCCCCAAATCCCCAAAAATTCCCGAAATTTCCAAAAAATTCCCAAAATTCAGCAAAAGTTCCTGAAAGTTTCACAAAATTCATGAAAATTTCAGAGAAATCGGCGAAAATTCCACCCAAATACGGCAAAACCACCCCAAAAATCTGAATGTGAGGGTGTGGCTCCAGTGAGGGACAGCGGTGTCCCCAGCATCCCCAAATCCCCAAAAATTCCCGAAATTTCCAAAAAATTCCCAAAATTCAGCAAAAGTTCCTGAAAGTTTCACAAAATTCATGAAAATTTCAGAGAAATCGGCGAAAATTCCACCCAAATACGGCAAAACCACCCCAAAAATCTGAATGTGAGGGTGTGGCTCCAGTGAGGGACAGCGGTGTCCCCAGCATCCCCAAATCCCCAAAAATTCCCGAAATTTCCAAAAAATTCCCAAAATTCAGCAAAAGTTCCTGAAAGTTTCACAAAATTCATGAAAATTTCAGAGAAATCGGCGAAAATTCCACCCAAATACGGCAAAACCACCCCAAAAATCTGAATGTGAGGGTGTGGCTCCAGTGAGGGACAGCGGTGTCCCCAGCATCCCCAAATCCCCAAAAATTCCCGAAATTTCCAAAAAATTCCCAAAATTCAGCAAAAGTTCCTGAAAGTTTCACAAAATTCATGAAAATTTCAGAGAAATCGGCGAAAATTCCACCCAAATACGGCAAAACCACCCCAAAAATCGAGGACGAGTGGCTCTGGTTCGACGTCACCGACTCCGTCCGGCAGTGGCTGCGCGGCTCCGGTGAGGGACAGCGGCGTCCCCAGGTCCCCTGTCCCCAAACCCCCGAGAATTCCTGAAATTTCCAAAAAATTCCCCAAAAATTCAGCAAAAATCCTGGAAAATCCCCAAAATTCCCAAAAATTCCGCAAAAATCGGCCAAAATTCCACCCAAATACGGCAAAATTGCCCCAAAAATGTGATTGTGAGGGTGAGACTCTGGTGAGGGACATCAGGGTCCCCAGGGTCCCCAAATCCCCAAAAATTCCCGAAATTTCCACAAAATTCCCAAAAATTCAGCAAAAATTCCTGAAAATTTCACAAAATTCATGAAAATTTCAAAGAAATTGGCCAAAATTGCACCCAAATACAGCAAAATTGCCCCAAAAATGTGATTGTGAGGGTGAGACTGTGGTGAGGGACATCAGTATCCCCAGCATCCCCAAAATTCCCAAAAATTCAGCAAAAATTCCTGAAAATGTCACAAAATTCACGAAAATTCCACAAAAATCGGCCAAAATTCCACCCAAATACGGCAAAATCGCCCCAAAAATGTGATTGTGAGGGTGAGACTCTGGTGAGGGACAGCGGCGTCCCCAGCATCCCCAAATCCCCAAAAATTCCCGAAATTTCCAAAAAATTCCCAAAAATTCAGCAAAAATTCATTAAAATTTCAGAGAAATCGGCCAAAATTCCACAAAAATACGGCAAAATTGCCCCAAAAATCCGAATGTGAGGGCGTGGCTCCGGTGAGGGACAGCGGTGTCACCAAGGTCCCCAAATCCCCAAAAATTCCCAAAAATTCAGCAAAAGTTCCTGAAAGTTTCACAAAATTCATGAAAATTTCAGAGA
>NW_024519221.1:0-262 GCF_017590135.1 Pyrgilauda ruficollis
GATTTCCCCATGGGGGCGGGGTTTCCCCTCGGGGGCGGGATTCCCCTCGGGGGCGGGGTCTCGGCTGTGGGCGGGGTCTCACCTTGTGGGCGGGGCTGGCGGCAGGCCCCGCCCTGCGCGGCGCGCGGTGGGGGCGGGGCACGGCCAGGCTGACGAGGCCGCGGAAGAGGCGCCGGGCGGGCGGGACGTTCATGGCTGCACGGGGGGGGTTCCGGTCACACCGGGCCCGGGGGGCGACCCCTGCCCAGCCCCGGGACCCCTC
>NW_024519222.1:0-262 GCF_017590135.1 Pyrgilauda ruficollis
GACCCCGCTGTGCCCCCCGCCCCCGCAGGAGAAGCTGGAGACCACCCCCAAAAGGGACATCGAGGGCATGGGGCCCCCCGAGATCAAGTACGGCGAGTCGCTGTGCTTCCTGCAGCACGGCTCCAGCGGGCTCTGGGTCACCTACGCCGCCCCCGACCCCAAGGCCCTGCGCCTCGGGCTGCTCAAGAGGAAGGTGGGACCCCCAAACCCCCGGGGGGACCCCAAAATCGCCTCTGAGGGGGCTTTGGGGGGAGATTCGGGG
>NW_024519223.1:0-262 GCF_017590135.1 Pyrgilauda ruficollis
CCCCTGCCACAAGCACTTCATAGAATAAACAGTACAACATTTATACTTGTCCCTTTTGTACCTTTTCACACACTTCCCAAACGTTTTTATGGCAAATACCGGCAGCTCTTATCTGAATCTCAACAAATACTGATTTCAAATACTAAAATTCTAGAATAAAAAGCATAAACCTTATAAAAGCTTCAGGAAATTTTATCTTTCAGTAAAACCAGGTAACACTGAGACTCCTCTCCCGGGCTCAGGGACAGAGGGGTGTGAGGCA
>NW_024519224.1:0-262 GCF_017590135.1 Pyrgilauda ruficollis
TTTTTTCTTTCTTTTTCCCCCCAGATTACTGTTCTGAAATTATTGAAAGAGGCATCAATTCTTTCAAAAGAGTCTCATTCTTCCCATTTGGAAAAGCACTTAAGACTTATTCTGTAAGACTTGTTTTTATCTTGCATGAGTTGTTCAGTTACATTTGCAGAGGGACCTGGACATATTGGATAGATGGGCTGAATCCAGCAAGGTGAGGTTTGACAAAACCAGTTGCCAGGTCCTGCGCCACAACAACCCCTGCAGCGCTACA
>NW_024519225.1:0-262 GCF_017590135.1 Pyrgilauda ruficollis
GGGGGGGTCAGGAATAAAGGGGAGGGGCCTGGGGATACCCTCAAGGGGGAGGGTCAGCAGTAAAGGGGCGGGGTCAGGGTGGAGCCCCGCCCCCCTCACCGGGGTACACCAGGAAGTCGCCCCCGAATTTCCCGCCCGGGGTCAGGTGCAGGCCCCGCCCCCAGAGCTCGCGGAACACCCGGAAGCGCCGCTCGGCGGGGGGGGAGGGGCGGCCTCGCTCTGTGGGGGAGGGGAGAGGAGGGGGCGTGGTCAGAGCGGATCA
>NW_024519226.1:0-262 GCF_017590135.1 Pyrgilauda ruficollis
ACAGGGATGAGGAGTTGAAGTGATGAATGTTCCGGATAACTCATGGATCTGTTTCCTCAGGATTTCTACAGATTTAGGCAGATTTCTGCTTGGAGCCTGAGGTTCCAACAAAATAATTTAGAGCACCTTTTTCTCACTCGTGAGGGCTGGAGATTTGGAGAGTGGAGATAATCTCATAAATATAAATTATTTGCTATAAATTTAAAGAGATTAGGTTTAAATTAGATAAATGGAAGGAATTTTTCTCTGTGAGGGTGGGCAG
>NW_024519227.1:0-262 GCF_017590135.1 Pyrgilauda ruficollis
CAGCAGCGGCAGCAGCCGGGCCCCCCCCATGGCCCTGCCCCACATCTCGGCCCGGCCCCGGTGCCGTGGGGCAGAACCGCCCCATTTATGGGAAGCGGGCCAGGGTGGGGCAGGGTGGGGTCCCCTCGGGGCTCCCCGCCCCACAGCGCGGCCCAGGGCACCCCACGGCCCCCCCCGGGCCACGGCGGCTGCGGGGTGAGGGGACCCGGAGAGGGATCCCAGAGCTCGGCCCCACAGAAAACCCCGAAGCTCTGCCCCATAG
>NW_024519228.1:0-262 GCF_017590135.1 Pyrgilauda ruficollis
CAGGGCTCAGATTCAACGTATTTATTTAGACCTGAAATCAGTCGAGATTACCCGCTGAATTTAAGCATATTATTAAGCGGAGGAAAAGAAAATAACTATGATTCCCCTAGTAACGGCGAGTGAAGCGGGATCAGCTCAAAGTGAAAATCGCGTGTCCATATTGGGCCCGCGAGTTGTAGCCTCGAGAGGCGTTACCAGTGGAGGGGCAGGTCCAAGTTTCTTGGAACAGAACTTCAGAGAGGGTGACAGTCCCGTCCTTTGT
>NW_024519229.1:0-262 GCF_017590135.1 Pyrgilauda ruficollis
AGGGGTGAAGGTGACCCCTCCCCCCCCTTTGTGTTTTTTTGGGGGGGGTCCCAAAAAGCCGCGACAGGTGCGGGGTGGGGGAGGGGCGCGCGGTGACGTCAGCGCCGCCCATCCCCCCCCCATCCTTTTGTTTTTTCACCCAAAAATGGCCCTGGGGGGGTCCCCGCCCCCCCCGGCGGTGTCGGATGTCGCGACATATCGGGGAACAATGGGCCGTGACGTCATCGGCGGGGGGGAGGGGCGGCCGCCCATAAAGGGACCC
>NW_024519230.1:0-262 GCF_017590135.1 Pyrgilauda ruficollis
GCTCTGGGTGTTTTTGGGGTCTGGGGGTTTTGGGGTCCGTGGCTGTGCCCCCCCAGCCCCCCGGGGCCAAACTGGTGCTGCAGGTACAGAAGATTTTTGGGGGGAGCCGCGGCCCCGGGACCACCCTGCAGGTAGGGGGGGGTGGGGACCCTCCTGGAACCCCCCACCCCAAATCCCAGCCCATAAATGGTTTGGAGGGGGAATCCCAGATCCCATCCTATAAATGGAAGGGGACCCCCAAATCCCGACCCCAAATCCCGAC
>NW_024519231.1:0-3342 GCF_017590135.1 Pyrgilauda ruficollis
TGCTTGGCAGGAATATTTATTTATTTACTTATTTATTATATAATATCTATTTATACTATAATATTTATTTATATTATGTTCATTTCTATATTTATTTGACTTATTTGCATTTATTTTTATTTATTTTCATTTCTTTATTGCCCAGCTGTGCCAAGCTCAGCCTGCACCTCGCTGCTTGGCAGGAACATTTATTTCTTTCTTTCTTTCTGGGCACAGCAGCCAGGGCAGTGCCAGCGGGGGAAGGCAAAACTCCCCGGGAACCCCTGGCACTGCCAGGTGGCACCAGCTCGGGCAACAGAAACCCTGGAGACAGAAACTCCCGCAGGGCATCCTCCAGGGCAGCTGGCACAGCTGGCACAGCTCGGGCACAGCTGGCACAGCTGGAAACCTGCTCAGCTGGCACACCTGGCACAGCTCCCGTCACAGCTGGCACAGCTCCTGTCACAGCTGGCACAGCTGGAAACCTGCTCAGCTGGCACAGCTGGCACAGCTCCCGGCACAGCTCCCGTCACAGCTGGCACAGCTCCTGTCACAGCTGGCACAGCTGGAAACCTGCTCAGCTGGCACACCTGGCACAGCTCCCGGCACAGCTCGTACAGCTGGCACAGCTCCTGTCACATCTGGCACACCTGGCACCGCTCCTGTCACAGCTGGCACCCCTCTGGCACAGCTGGCACAGCTGGCACAGCTCCTGTCACAGCTGGCACACCTGGCACCCCCTGCCCAGCTGGCACCCCTGGCACCCCTGGCACCCTGGCACCCTGGCAGCCTGGCACCCTGTGCCCAGCTGGCAGCCCTGGCACCCCTGGCACCCCGTGCCCAGCTGGCACCCCTGGCACCCTGGCACCCCTGGCACCCCTGGCACCCCGGCAGCCTGGCACCCCTGGCACTCCCTGCCCAGCTGGCACCCTGGCACCCCGGCATCCTCTGGCACAGCTGGAAACCTGCTCAGCTGGCACAGCTGGCACAGCTCTGGCACAGCTGGAAACCTGCTCAGCTGGCACAGCTGGCACAGCTCCTGGCACAGCTGGAAACCTGCTCAGCTGGCACAGCTGGCACAGCTCCTGGCACAGCTGGCACAGCTGGAAACCTGCTCAGCTGGCACACCTGGCACAGCTCCCGTCACAGCTGGCACAGCTGGAAACCCTCTGTCACAGCTGGCACACCTGACACAGCTCCAGTCACAGCTGGCACACCTGGCACACCCCTGCCCAGCTGGCACACCTGGAACCCTCCCTTTCCAAGCTGGCACACCTGGCACACCTCCGGTCACAGCTGGCACACCTGGAACCAACCTTTTCCAGCTGACACCCCTGGAATCCCAGCTGCCAGGGGCTCAGGAGGGCTGGCACCCTGGCACCCCCTGCCCAGCTTGCACCCCTGGCACCCTGGCACCCCGTGCCCAGATGGCACCCCTGGCACTCTGGCACCCTGGCACCCCTGGCACACCGTGCCCAGCTGGAACCCCTGTCACCCTGGCACCCCATGCCCAGCTGGAACCTCTGGCACCCCGTGTCCAGCTGGCACCCCTGGCACCCCTGGCACTCCCTGTCCAACTGGCACCCCTGGCACCCTGGCAGCCTGGCACCCCTGGCAGCCTGGCACCCTGGCACCCTGGCACTCCCTGTCCAACTGGCACCCCTGGCACCCTGGCAGCCTGGCACCCTGGCACCCTGGCACCCCTGGCAGCCCCGCGGGCTCCGTACCTTTTGGTTGGCGTGGGAGCTCCGGAGGACGCGTGGGTCACCATGGCCTCGTTCATGTTGGGCACGGGCCTGGGGGGGCTGCAAGAGACAGGGGGTGTCAGGGGGAGACTGGGACATGGCCCAGGACAGACTGGGACAGCAGGGAAATGGCCCAGGACAGACTGGGAGAGCAGGGAAATGACCCAGGACAGACTGGGAGAGCAGGGAAATGACTCAGGACAGACAGGGACAGCAGGGAAATGACCCAGGACAGACTGGGAGACTGGGACAGGGCAGGAAAACCAACAAGGGAACAGCCTAAAACAGACAGGGAAACTGTGAGAGCAGAGAAACAACCCAGGACAAACAGGGAGACAGGGAGAGGGCAGGAAAACCAACAAGGGAACAGCCTAAAACAGACAGGGAGGGCAGAAAATACCAAAGGAAACTGCCTAAAACAGACAGGGATGCTGGGAGAGAGCAGGAAAGCCAACAAGGGAACAACCCAGCACTGCCAGGGAGACTCGGAGAGGGCAGGAAAACCAGCAGGGACTGCCCAGCACTGCCAGGGATGCTGCCAGAGGGCAGGAAAACAACCCAGGACAAACAGGGATCCTGTGAGAGAAACCACCAGGGACAGCCCAGCACTGCCAGGGATGCTGTTAGAGAGCATAAAAACAGCCCAGCCTGTGAGAGAGCAGAAAACCAACAAGGAAACAATCCAACACAGACAGGGAAACTGTGAGAGAGCAGGAAATACAAAAGGAAAGAGCCCAGCACAGACAGGGATCCTGTCACAGAGCAGAGAAACAACCCAGGACAAACAGGGATCCTGGGAGAGAGCAGGAAAACCAACAAGGAAACAATCCAGCACAGACAGGGAGGGCAGAAAATACAATAGGAAACTGCCTAAAACAGACAGGGATCTGTTAGAGAGCAGGAAAACCAACAAAGAAACAATCCAACACAGACAGGGATCCTGTTAGAAAGGAGAAAATACAAAAGGAAAGAGCCCAGCACTGCCAGGGATCCTGTGAGAGAGAAGAAAAACCAGCAGGGACAGCCCAGCAGTGCCAGGGATCCTGTGAGAGAGAAGAAAAACCAGCAGGGACAGCCCAGCAGTGCCAGGGATCCTGTTAGAAAGGAAAAAATACAAAAGGAAACAACCCAGCAGTGACAGGGATCTGTTAGAGGGCAGAAAATACAAAAGGAAACTGCCTAAAACAGACAGGGATCTGTTAGAGAGCACAAAATACAAAAGGAAACAGCCTAAAACAGACAGGGTGACTGGGAGAGAGCAGGAAAACCAACAAGGAAACAATCCAGCACAGACTGAGAGGCTGTCAGGGAGGAGAAACAGCCCAGAACAGACAGGCAGGGCAGAAAATACAAAAGGAAACTGCCTAAAACAGACAGGGATCTGTTAGAGAGCAGGGAAACAACCCAAAACAGACAGGGATGCTGTCATAGGGCAGGAAAACAACCCAGGAAAAACAGGGATCTCGTTAGAGAATCCAGCAGGGACAGCCCAGCACTGCCAGGGATGCTGTTAGAAAGGAGAAAATACAAAAGGAAACAGCCCAGCACAGACAGGGATCCTGTCACAGAGCAGGAAAACAACCCAAAACAAACAGGGATCCTGTTAAAGGGCAGGAAA
>NW_024519232.1:0-262 GCF_017590135.1 Pyrgilauda ruficollis
TTTTTTGCTGAAGTCTCTTCTCTTATGTAGCTTATCTTAAAACTCTAAGACCTACTGTCACCTAGGATAAATTACCACAGTCCTACCACACTGAATGCAATTGGGCAAACTATCCAAGAGAAATTTGGGCCAGAGAATTTTTATAGACAGGTTTTATATCACCGTATTTGAGAGTCCTCACCATATTTTTTTACTTTGCAGCTTATAATATTTGACACTGAAGCCAAATCCATCCAGAATCCTACCTATTATACTGTGCAAC
>NW_024519233.1:0-261 GCF_017590135.1 Pyrgilauda ruficollis
TGGCATACAATGTAGTCTAAGTTGTTCAGATACGTTGCTACAAAGGGGTACTCCAGCAAAGCTGCTGACATATGATAATTTAATTTTCCTAAAGAAAACAGCAACAAATCTGTCATCTTCTCTGTGGCTCCAGCTTTCAATGTGAAATACAGCAATCAAATATCTGCTGAATGGAAACTCTTCAAGAACTGTTTTGGCATCCAATACAGTATATGAGAACTTAAAACAAAGAACAGTTAGTAGGGGAAAAAAAAAAAAAAA
>NW_024519234.1:0-261 GCF_017590135.1 Pyrgilauda ruficollis
AAATCCCAAAATAAAGTAGTCTGTGTTATCAAAAACCAAAAGACATTCTGCAGTCTATCCACAGCAGTCCAGGCCTCAATGGCTCCAAGAGGACAAGAATGTGAAGAGCACAGAAAACATCTGTTAGTACAAACACAGATAAAGAAAATTTATAGTAAGAAATAAGGCAGCTGTGCAGTGAGAGGCCCCCTGAAATAATAAGGAAAACAAAGCCGAAAGGTTGATAAAATGTCTTAGAACACTCAGAATTTTAGCAAGGTG
>NW_024519235.1:0-261 GCF_017590135.1 Pyrgilauda ruficollis
TCATCCAGTGCCACCCCTGCCATGCAGAGGGACTGTTAGGAGGGAAATCCAGAGCTCTTGGGGGTGGGAATGAAGGTTTGGAGCTGCCATGAGCCAAAGTGGTCGCATAGGAGATTTACTGATCTTTTGGAATGTTGCAGCCTGAGACCCCTTTGTAACTGGAGCAGGTATAAATAGCTCAGGTTATGGGACCCCTTCCCATCCACTGTTCTGAGTTTTTCCCTTAAGAGAAATCCTTGAGTATTCCTGCAGTTCACCAGG
>NW_024519236.1:0-261 GCF_017590135.1 Pyrgilauda ruficollis
ACACACACACACACAGAGAATCTGGCAATCAAACTAAGTCAGCAGTTGCTGACTTAACCAAATTAATATTGTGAGGCTGAATTAGCCACATGCTGGCACTGTAATTCTAATTGTTTTCAAATACACATTGTAATAAAAGTCTAATTAGCACACATATCCAACTGGAGCTGATGGTACCTAGGGTGGTTTTGCATTGGTGACAAGTAATGAAGGATTATACACATTCACCTGCTATCTCTGGGATACTTTTCTTCTCTCTCT
>NW_024519237.1:0-261 GCF_017590135.1 Pyrgilauda ruficollis
TAATTACAAATTTACAGGTAAAAGGGGTGGGGCTAAAGGGGGGCGTGGCTTGGTGAAAGGGGAGGAGCCAAGGGATGGGAGGGGCGTAGAAAAAGGGGGCGGAGCCAAGGGGGAGGGAGCGGCCTGTGCTTAATGAACCTCGTTAATGACGTGGGTGTGGCAGGAAAAGGGGCGGGGCTTGAGGAAAGGGGCGTGGCCGAGAGGGGAGGAGCTTAAAGAAAGGGGGAGGAGCCAAAAAAGTGGGGGTGTGGCTGCTTGTGG
>NW_024519238.1:0-261 GCF_017590135.1 Pyrgilauda ruficollis
GGGGCGGCTCCCGCCGCCGCTCCCGGGGTCCCCCCCGCCGCCTCCCGCCGCCGGCAGTACCTGCTCGAAGCGGGGCTTCCCCAGCTGGAACGGGGGATAGTCCGCCGGCTCCGCCATCCCGCAAGCGCCACTTTAAACAGCCTCCCCCGCCGCCGGGCCCCGCCCCCCGGCCGGCCCCGCGCTGATTGGCTGCGGGCAACCGCAGCTGCCGCGGGGCACGCCGGGACATGGAGTCCGCCGGCCACCGCCGGGGGCGGGGCC
>NW_024519239.1:0-261 GCF_017590135.1 Pyrgilauda ruficollis
TTTTTTTTTTTTTAGTAATTACTGACTTTGAGCACAGATACTGATGAGTGTTGATGATTATTGTGCAGCCACAGGGGGACTCTGGAAATTCAGAGGTGGGAAAAGCTGCAGCAAGAGCTGCTGAATCATGGGATGGTTAAAGGAGGAAAAGCCCTGTAAGATCATGGAGCCCAGCCAGTGCCTGACCCTGTCCCTGAGCAGCATCTGAACAGTCCCTGAACACCTCCAGGGATGGAGACCTGTAGCTATGATATTTTATTA
>NW_024519240.1:0-261 GCF_017590135.1 Pyrgilauda ruficollis
CTGGGGGGCACATTCGGGGGGTCACGGGGGGGTCACGGGGGGGGCTCCGGGACTCGGGGACCCCCCCCCGGGGGTGGCTTTTACCTGGGGTGTAGCCCCAGGGCTCGTAGTAGGAGGGGAAGACGCCGAGGTGGCAACCGCGGACGAACTCCTCGTAGTCCACGGGCAGGAGGGGGCTGGTGGAGGACAGGAACTCGGGGTGGAAGATGATCTTGGGGAGGGGGAAAAGGGGGGTGAACCCCGAGATCCTGCTCGGGACCC
>NW_024519241.1:0-261 GCF_017590135.1 Pyrgilauda ruficollis
TCTGTACTCATGTCTGGGATTGCCCTGGTGCCATGAAGATGTTTTGGCTTTTCTTTTATATATCTTTTATATACCTTTTGTATATCATCCATGCTTTTAGCATGCATACTTGTAATTCCATAAATCTGATAATTTAGCATAGTCCTGATATTCTGTTAGTCCAAAAGACCAAACATCCTGGAGTCCTTGTAGTTAGAGATTGGAAAGCCCTATGCTATCTTGAGAAACCAATGTCCTCTTTAGAATACATCCCATAGATTA
>NW_024519242.1:0-2925 GCF_017590135.1 Pyrgilauda ruficollis
TCCCAACCCAAACCAGTCTGGGATTGTATATTTCTATATATTTCTATAGATTCTATATTCTATATATTTCTATAATTTTTACTAAAATCACTGCCAGCGATGCAGGGGCGCCACAGCTTCTCTGGGCTTCTCTGTGCCAGGGCCTGCCCACCCTCCCAGGGAACAATTCCTTCCCAATATCCCATTTATCCCTTTCCTCTGGCAGTGGGAAGCCATCAATTTTCAGTTTAAAGCCCAGTAAGGCTCTGCCAGGCTCGGTAGATCAGAGAAAATTTCTTTCCCTTCTTTATGAAAGATCTATGAATAATCACAAGAGTTATCTCAGATTTAAGCAGCTGCTGCAATATTTCTGCCCTGCCTGCAAATCCTTGAAGAAGCAGCTCTGCAGCTGTGATTTCTCCCCCCAGAGCACATCAGGGACAACGTCTGCTATCAGATCCACGTGTCTGCACTTTATCAGGACAGAGCTGGGCAGGCTGCATCAGTCAGGGGAAACTCCACAGCTCAAGGTAAACCCCAGGAATGCTGTCCAGGTGTCTGCAAGGCATTTTAAGCTCAGCTCTAACACCGCTCCTGTGTCTTGCAGCCCCATCAGCTGGGCCCCAGATGTTCACAAGCCCCTGGGCCAGTGGTGTGCTGGTTTCCTGGGAGGAGATCCCAGCCCCCCAGCAGCGGGGCTGCATCACTGGGTACCACATCTACCTGCACAGGAAGGATGGGCAGGCCCAGCCCGAGCTCCATGGTGGGTGCCCGGGCTGGAAATGCTGCCCCTGCTCCCCTATCCTTGCTGAAGGTCTGCTGTGGGATCACTTTCAGTCTGAAACTGTCAGATTTATCCCTGCTTCTCACTGCTCCTCCTATTCTTATTCCTCTTTATCTTTTTCTTCCTTATCTTCCTCATCTTCTCTTATTTTTCTTCCTTGTCCTCTTCTTCTTATTCTTCTTTCTTCCTCTTCTTCTCCCCATTCTTTCTCTTACTCCTCTTCCTCTTCTTTTTTTCTCTTACTTATCTTCCTTTTCTTTTTCTTTATTCCTCTTCCTCCTCTTCTTCTTCCTCCTTTTCCATCTTATTCTTCTTCCTTTTCTTTTCCTCCTCCTCTTCTTCGTCCTCCTCTTCTTCCTATTCCTCCTCCTGTTTGTCTTCCTCTTTTTTCTTACTCATCTTCCTTTTCTTTTCCCTTAATCCTCTTCTTCCTCCTCTTCTTCCTTCTTATTCTTCGTCATTTTCTCTTTCCTTATTCCTCCTCCTCCTCTTTTCCCCCCTCCTCTTCCTCCTCCTCCCCCTCGGAGCCCGTCCCAGCTGCAGGCAGCAGATCCCGTGCCAGGCTCCCCATTTCCATGCTTTTCCGCAGCCGTTCCCGCCGGGAAGGCTCCTCGCTGGCTGCACCTCGCTCACCTGGAGCCCGGCGAGCCCCACGAGCTCTGGATGACAGCGGCGACCGCGGCCGGGGAGGGGCCCCGGGGCAACAGCGACAGCGTCTGCCTGGAGAGTAAGGGAGCTGCTTGCCCTCGGATCCCCTCTCCCGCCCTCTGGAATGCTTTTCCTGCTCCTCTGCAGTCACTCGAGCGCTCCGAGCGTGCTGAAGATCTCTTGGTGCTGAGGATTTGCTGGGTTTGGGATGTGGAATCTCCTTCTTTGCCTTCAAGCTCCCAGTGCTGTGTTGTTTCCTCTGTGGTGAAGGGTGGTTTATTCATGAAGCACAGAAAGATTTGGGGTTTTTTTTAATCTTTTTGATGGAGCTGAATGGTGGCTGCTCTGCATTGCAGGTGCTGGGGGCTGGCTGACTCTGGTGCTCATCGGCAGCTTCTTCGTCCTCTCAGCCTGCCTTTGTTCTGTGCCTCCAGCAAGGAGAGTGTGAGTGGATCCACCAGCTGTGTCCCAGCAAATCCGGGATGGCTATCAGGAGGGATTAAATCCCACAATGGTTTTGGTTGAAAGAGATCTCAAATCCCACCCAGTGCCACCCCTGCCATGGCAGGGACACTTCCACTGTGCCAGGTGCTCCAGCCCCAGTGTCCAGCCTGGCCTTGGGCACTGCCAGGGATCCAGGGGCAGCCACAGCTGCTCTGGGCACCCTGTGCTGGTGCTTTTTAAGAATCTTTACTCCCATCTAATCTAAATCGACCCTCTTTTAGTTTAAAACCATTTTCCCTTGTCCTACAAGATGGTCATGCCCCTTCATGAGCATGGAGCAGTGAGGATTGTTCAAAAAGAAGGTTTCAGAGTACATGAAGGATAATAAAAACAGGCTCTGAGCTTAAAATACAGCTGTAGTTCATAGATGCTGTGAATTTTTAACCAGCTCTTGAGACCAAACTGAAGGGGAGCAATCCCTGGGAATTATCCCCAGCCAGCCAAGAGCTCTGCAGGTCCCTCTGAGGGCGGATCCACAATCACACCTGGGTTAATTCCACACCCAAGGAGCACAAGGCTGCTGCAGGTCTCACCATTCACGTTTTTAATTGCATTTATCCCCCCTGCAGGCTCCTGTCCCTCCTCCTGCCGCAGTGGCAGAGCAAAGCCATTCCCGACCCTGCCAACGCCACGTGGGCCAAGAGCTTAGCGGCTGCCAAGGTAAATTAGAGGGGTTTTTCCTTCTAATCCCACAACCTTCATTAAAAAGAAGCAATTGGAGCCATGCGAGCCTGTAATCTCCTAAAGCAGCAAATCCAGCAATCTCTGGCAGCAGATAATCTCCGCTGGAGGAGACTGCGGGGTGCGCTGGGCGAATTAAAGCCCAGAAGAAGGCGAGATCTCCCTTAGGATGTGGGGAGCGAGTCCCGGGAGCTCCGTGCTGGGATTCACTCCGTGTCCCCCCCGCAGGAGGAGCTGAGCGCTCCCTCCAGCCCCTTCCTGCCCGGCGGCTTCGAGGAGCCCGAAACCAGCCCGGTGGAGGAAAGCCCGGCTCACCCCGAGCCCCCCAA
>NW_024519243.1:0-261 GCF_017590135.1 Pyrgilauda ruficollis
TTTATCCGAATCCTCAACAGTGCTATTCGCAAAGCCTGGGGCCACTGCAATTTGGATTCTTGGCATATTTTACTGATTTATCTTTTCAGTGTCTGATTCATCCTCTCTACTTGTCCGCTTGACTGGGGTCTCCACGGCGTGTGGAGATCCCAAGTTATTCCCAGCAATCTACTTACTTCTCTTACTACTGTAGCTATAAAATGGGCCCCCCTGTCTAATGATACCCCTAGGGGTACCTGTCCTGGTTTAGGACAAATTAGG
>NW_024519244.1:0-261 GCF_017590135.1 Pyrgilauda ruficollis
AGCCGCGTCCCCGCGCCGCTCACCGCCAGCAGCCTGCGTCCCTCCTCGTCCAGCGGCGGCAGCACCGTGGCCAGGTCCTGGCGCGCCCAGCGCGGGAACGTGGCCTTGTAGTCGGGCAGCGCCGACACCCCCGGCCACGCCGCCTCGTCCGGAGTGCCCAGCGTGCGGAAAATGCGGAACAGCTGGTCGATCTCGGAGTCACCCGGGAACAGCGCCCGGCGAGTGATCTGCGGGGTGACAGGGACATTGGGGACATTGGGG
>NW_024519245.1:0-261 GCF_017590135.1 Pyrgilauda ruficollis
ATGGAAAGTAAAGGCTGTTCTTCAAAGGACATGTGGCTGCACTGCTGGGACTGATGAAGCTGAAGCAGGAGGATCAGCTACAGAGCACTGAGGCTGAGCATTGCTGTGCTGGCCAGGGCAGGAGGTTAATGAGGCAGCGGTGGGGAGGAAAGCAGATGAGTGCCAAGGGGTCCCTCTCTCCCACTGACAGAGCAGGGGCTCTGATCAGAACCAAGGAGGACCATTCACCTGCAGGGAGACACTGGCGCCACCGGCCGACTC
>NW_024519246.1:0-261 GCF_017590135.1 Pyrgilauda ruficollis
CTGTCAATTGAAAATTTCTTACAGGGTTTCACAGCACTGAAAAGTTGACCCCATCCGGGCTCCGCAGTGGGGAATTGCTCGTCATGCCCCTCGCTGTCGGCCACACGGTTCCCCCAGCAGCCGCGCGGGCGGTGCCAGCCACCGCGACATCGGCGCGTTCAGCGCCTCTCTTTATGTGGGGCGCCCAAAAGGAGAAGCTGCTGCTGCCACCCCTGCCCTTCTGTTTGCAGCACGGCTGGCTGAAAGCAGCTAAGCAGGCAA
>NW_024519247.1:0-261 GCF_017590135.1 Pyrgilauda ruficollis
AAAAAACCACACCAAAGAATAATAGAGGAGAGAGAGACACCCCTACGTACCGCCGGGCGCTCAGGGCTCTCTGGGGGCCCTGCCCCCCGAGGTGCAGCAGCCGGGGCGGCGCGGGCGCTCCGCCTCGCCGCGTCCCACGCGGAGCCTCTCCCCCCGCATGCTGCTGGCCGCCGCACGCACAAAGCGCAGGGCGCGGGCAGCGGCCGGGGGCGGGCGGCACCGCGGCTCGGCCGGATCGCGGCGGCACGGGCGGCTCGGCTC
>NW_024519248.1:0-261 GCF_017590135.1 Pyrgilauda ruficollis
GGAATGCTCACTGGGTCTCTCCGAAAACGTCACAGGATCCCTCTGAAAATGTCACAAGGTCCCCACCTTGGAATGACCACAGCATCCCTCCAAAAGTGTCACAGGATCCCACCAAAAATGTCACGGGATCCCCACCTTGGAATGCCCACAGGATCCCTCCCAAAAGTGTCACAGGATCCCTCAAAAAATGTCACAGGGTTCCTCCAAAATTGTCACAGGGTCCCTCCAAGGGTTTCACAGGATCCCCTCTTGGAATGCCCA
>NW_024519249.1:0-261 GCF_017590135.1 Pyrgilauda ruficollis
CGTGCAGATCATCGTGCAGGGCTGTCCCCGGCACGGCGGCCGTCCCCTCTCGGCGTACCTGCAGTACCTGGAGCACCTGGGCCAGCACCGCCCGCCGCCCTCGGCCTACGAGCTGTACGCGCGCGGCTACGAGGACTACCTGCAGAGCCCGCTCCAGGTGGGCTCCCAGTTCACACCAGTTCAAACCAGTTCACACCAGTAACCCCCCGGGAACCCCCCGGGTACCCCCCAGTGACCCTTGAGCCAAACCAGTAACTCCCA
>NW_024519250.1:0-261 GCF_017590135.1 Pyrgilauda ruficollis
GGGCCCGGCCCGGCCCCGCCGCCGCCGACGGTGATGCCCCGGCCGCTCGCCGAGCCCCGGCCTCCCCTCCCTCCGCCGCGCTCTCCGGCGGCCTCAGGCCCCACCAGCGACCCTCAGGTGAGGGAGCCCACGGGGACCCCGGCACACGGCAGGGACCGGCCCCCTCCCCGCCATCACCACCCCGGCGGCGGCGGCAGCGGTTGCTGAGCAGCGCCCAAGTCGCAAAAGCGGCGGCGCCAGGCCCGGGGGAGGGATGGGGAG
>NW_024519251.1:0-261 GCF_017590135.1 Pyrgilauda ruficollis
AGCTCCATCCAGCCCCCTTAGCAGCAAGATACCCTGATCTGCTTCACATCCTGCATCTCATGGCAGAAAACCACTGGGAGAAAGGGGCAGTCATGCCAGGCCAATCTTTACAGTTAGTAATAGAATATCTTCATAGAATCCTAAAAGTGAGAGAAGACCTCTACCCCCAGCCTGTAGCAGTGCAGCACCCAGCACTTTGCCTCACCGAATCTCATATCTTTGGCCCCAGTGCAAGTCCCTCTGCAGAGCCTTCCCACCCTC
>NW_024519252.1:0-261 GCF_017590135.1 Pyrgilauda ruficollis
TTTTTTTGGAAAAAAATCTGATTTTTTTTCATGAAAAAATGGGGATTTTTAAGGAGAAAAACTGATTTTTTTAGCAAAAAAAAATTGCATTTTTTAGTGAAAAAAAGGGATTTTTTTCGTTTTAAAAATGGGGTTTTTTAGCAAAAAAATGGTTGGTTTTTCGTTAAAAAAATGGAAATTTTTTTAGTGAAAAAATGGGATTTTTTGGTAAAAAAAGGCGAATTTTTTTGGGTTAAAAAATGTGATTTTTGAGGGGTTTTT
>NW_024519253.1:0-1833 GCF_017590135.1 Pyrgilauda ruficollis
AAAAACCGGGAAAATGGGAAAAAAACCTTAAGAAAATGGGGAAAAGCGAGTTAAATGGGATAAAAATGGGAAAAATTGGGAAAAAAACCCCCAAAAACCGCGGGAAAAACCCCAAATTAAATGGGATAAAACCGGGCAAAAAGGGGGAAAAGCAAAAAAAAATTGGGGAAAAACACAAATTAAGTGGGACATAAATGGGAAAATGGGAAAAAACACGGAAAATCATTAAAAATGGGGGGAAAAGGAGAAAAAATGGGAATAAACCGCTGGAAAACGGGGAAAAAAAATGCGGGAAATGGGAAAAAATGGGGAAAAAAATGAAAAATGGGAAAAACCCCAAAGGAAATGGGGGGAAATCGGGGGAAATCGGGATTTTGGGGTCTTTGGGACAGAGCTGAGCCCCCCCAGACCCCAAATTCGGGGCTCCCCCCAAACCCCGCGGACCCCAACCCAAAACCACCGGGCCCGGAGCCCCCTCCCCTTTTTTTCCCTTTTTTTTTTTTGCCTTTTTCCCTTTTTTCCCTTTTTTTTTGCCTTTTTCCTCCTTTTCCCCTCATTTTCCCCCTTTTTTCCCGTTCCTCCCCTTTTTTTTTTTGCCTTTTTTCCCTTTTCTTTTTCTTTTTATTTCCTTTTTTTTCCTTTTTTTCCCCTTTTTTTTGGGATTTTTTCCTCACTCGCTGCCTTTGCCCAAAAGCGGCCCGGGGGGCGGGACTTTCCTGTTGATTGACAGCCAGGGCCTGCCCTACACCGTGCTGCTGGCCCAGGGGGGCGCGGCCAGCGCGGGCCCCGCCCCCGGCCCCGCCCGGTTCGCGTGCCCCGATTGTGGGCGGGGCTTCGCCTACCTGTCCTACCTGCGGCGCCACCGCATCGCACACTCGGCGCTCAAACCGCACCGCTGCCGCGCCTGCGGCAAGGCGTTCAAGCGGCGCTCGCACCTGCAGCGGCACCGCGGCACGCACGGACAGCAGAGGGGACAGCGGGGACAGGAGGGACAGCGGGGACAGGGGGGACAGCAGGGACACCTGCAGGGACAGGGACACCTGCAGGGACAGGAGGGACAGGAGGGACAGGGGGGACAGCAGGGACACCTGCAGGGACAGGGACACCTGCAGGGACAGGAGGGACAGGGACACCTGCAGGGACAGGGACACCTGCAGGGACAGGAGGGACAGGAGGGACAGGGACAGGGACACCTGCAGCGGCACCGCGGCACGCACGGACAGGAGAGGGGACAGCGGGGACAGGAGGGACAGCAGGGACAGGGACAGGGACAGGGACACCTGCAGGGACACCTGCACCTGCAGCGGCACCGCGGCGCGCACCGGGACCGGGGACAGGGACAGGGACAGCGGGGACACCTGCAGGGACAGCAGGGACAGGAGGGACAGGGACAGGGACACCTGCAGCGGCACCGCGGCACGCACGGGCAACAGGGGGGACAGCAGAGGGGACAGCAGAGGGGACAGCAGAGGGGACAGCAGCAGCACCGCAGAACGCACGGGCTGCAGGGACAGGAGGGCCACCACGGCCAGCAGGGCCAGCGCCACAGCGAGGTGGGCCACCATGGCCAGGAGAGCCAGCAGGGCCAGTGACACGGACAGGTGGGCCACCAGGGCCACCAGGGCAGTTGGGGCCAGCACCGCGAGCTGGGCCAGCACCGTCACGGTCCCGGCGGCCGTTCCTGCAGCGGCAGCGCTGAGGGGGACAGCGGGGACAGCATGGGGACACCGCGGGGACAGCACGGGGACACCGCGGGGACATCCTGAGGACACCGTGGGGACACCGCGGGGACAGCACGGGGACACCTCCTGAGCCAGGGGACACCATGGAGCC
>NW_024519253.1:2638-3337 GCF_017590135.1 Pyrgilauda ruficollis
CCAGGACCCCCATCCCGGGGTGGGGGAGGGGCAGCTGCGAGAGTTCCTGGAGATTCGGGGTCGGCGCCAGCACCGCCGGGGGGGCCTGGGGGTCCCCGGTGTCCGGCGGGGGGTGGGGCCGTGCCCAGGTGTCCACCTGTCCATCAGACCAGGTGTCCATTGGCCAAGTGTCCATCTGTCCATCAGCCAGGTGTCCATCAGCTCAGGTGTCCATCTGTCCATCTGCCCATCAGCCAGGTGTGCACTGGACCAGGTGTCCAACAGCCCAAATGTCCATCTGTCCATCAGACCAGGTGTCCATCTGTCCAGCTGTCAATCAGCCCAGGTGTCCTTCGGCCAAGTGTCCATCTGTCCAGGTGTCCATCAGACCAGATGTCCATCTGTCTATAGGCCCATCAGCCCAGCTGTCAATCAGCCCAGGTGTCCATCAGCCAGGTGTTCGTCTGTCAATCAGCACAGCTGTCAATCAGCCCAGCTGTCAATCAGCCCAGGTGTCCATCAGCCCAGGTGTCCATCAGCCAGGTGTTCATCTGTCAATCAGCCCAGCTGTCAATCAGCCCAGCTGCCAATCAGCCAGGTGTTCATCTGTCAATCAGCACAGCTGTCAATCAGCCCAGCTGTCAATCACCCCAGCTGTCAATCAGCGCGTCTGTCCGTCTGTCCGTCTGTCCATCAGGACGGACACCCCGGCCTCGGTGT
>NW_024519254.1:0-261 GCF_017590135.1 Pyrgilauda ruficollis
TTTTTTTTTTTTTTTTTAGAATAAAACTTGCATTTGGGATGAAAGTTCCAGAGTTTAAAATGATGTGTCATAAATTAGTGAAAACTGGAGAAAGTGGCCTTTAAGCACCAATAGCAGGTGGGGAAAAACCAGTGAGAATATAAACAGTTCATAGGCAAAATTGAGACCATGGCATGAGATGCTTCAAAGCTACATTAATACTAACAAATGTACCAAAACTAGCGTTTTTCTAGAAAAAAGGCAAGAAGTATTTTGAAGAAA
>NW_024519255.1:0-261 GCF_017590135.1 Pyrgilauda ruficollis
TCCCCCAGCTGGTGGTGGGGGTCCCGCGCGGGCCGGGGTCTCCCCGCCTGGCCGTGGTGAGGGGCGCGGGCTCCATCTCCAGCCTGGCTCTGCCCGAGGCCCCCGCGGGGCTGGGGGCGTTCGGCCCCGCCTTGGGGGGCTCGGGGGGCTCCGGGGGGGGTCCCGGCGGGGGTCCCGCGGTGGTCGTGGCCGCCGGCCCCGCCCTCTACGTCTACCGGAACCTGCGACCCTTCTTCAAATTCTCGCTGCCCCCCCGCCCCC
>NW_024519256.1:0-261 GCF_017590135.1 Pyrgilauda ruficollis
GCCTCCCCTCATGGCAGGCAGCCTCTCCCGGGCCGTGCCACGTTGCACACCCTGCTGCGGCTCCCTCGGGCTCTCTGCACGGGCACGGGGCTCAGGGGTCACTCCAAGAGCCACAGCAGGTGTTCCCAGCGGGTGCTGGGGGGGCTCTCCCAGGCACCACCCTCAGTGCCAGGCCCGTGGCAGGCTGTGGATGAGGATGAGGATCTGTGCTCAGAGATGCCTCCCCAGGCTGGAGCCATCAGGCAATCAAGGGCCTTGATT
>NW_024519257.1:0-261 GCF_017590135.1 Pyrgilauda ruficollis
CTCCATCTGTGACTACTTTGTAACATTGTCATTCACTGTCTTTTATGTCATTATTACTTTCCAATACAGCTAAGTAACAAAAGAAGATTGCTTAAACTCACAGCCGGCTGTGTTACAACAAAAATATTGGTGTCAAAAGAATTTAGTAGCCAACAAATCATTGTGGTACCATGATTTGTTTATTAGACAAAATACCTTTCCCTCTAGGTCAGATTATATGCAGCGAATCAAGGATGATCTCAAAAACCAATGTCAGGATTT
>NW_024519258.1:0-261 GCF_017590135.1 Pyrgilauda ruficollis
TGGATGCAGCAGGACAACGGATTACAGAGTAACGCGAGCTCTTCGGCAACGGCGTCGAGCGAATGATCAGCACTTGCCGGGCTGCCGTGAGTGCCGAAGCGCTCTTAGGGAACCGCCAATGTCTGACGCGACTTTGGGTGGTGGGCCATTGTGCCAGTGCGCGTTGCAGGGAGTGTGGGAAAGCGTTTTTGTTTTTGGACAGGGTCGGAATATGTGCAGAGTCTGGGTTTGTTTTGTTTGCCTTCGCCTTCTTAGCTTAGT
>NW_024519259.1:0-261 GCF_017590135.1 Pyrgilauda ruficollis
ACCGGGATCTGGGCTCAGGATCCGGGCTCACTGCCCCCCCTGCCCCGTTGGCAGCGGACGTGGGCGGCTTTTTCCAGAACCCGGGCCCGGAGCTGCAGGTGCGCTGGTACCAGGCCGGGGCCTTCCAGCCCTTCTTCCGCGCCCACGCCCACCTGGACACGGCACGGCGCGAGCCCTGGCTGCTGAGCCCCGAGCACCTGGCGCTGGTCAGGAGCGCGCTGCGGCGCCGCTACGCCCTGCTGCCCACGTGGTACACGGCCT
>NW_024519260.1:0-261 GCF_017590135.1 Pyrgilauda ruficollis
AGTAGTATATTGAAATTTAAGAGTAGATATCAATTTTCTCTTTTTAGAAGCATTCTCTCCTCGAGGAGTTCTAGAAAGCTCTGCAAAGAGCATGCATGGACCAGAAGAAATGGTGTTCACAAGCAGAACAAAGTCATGCCTGAATTCATGTCATGTTGTCTTTTCTTGGGTGGTTGTCTTGGAACATAACCACCAGCGTTTTCAGTACAGTTCTACAGGTCTGAATTCTAGTTTTCCATATGGATTGGAATTGTAGCTAAT
>NW_024519261.1:0-261 GCF_017590135.1 Pyrgilauda ruficollis
CTGGGACCCCCCAAAACCCCCCGGGACCCCCCCGGGAGCCCAGGATGCTCCAGGTGGGGGGGGGGGCAGGATCAGTGAGCCCCCCTCCTCCCATCTCCATGGGACCCCCGTGGGCTCCCCAAAAACCCCCCCAGACCCTCCCCAGGGCTCACGGGGGGGTCACGGGAGGTG
Source organism: Pyrgilauda ruficollis (assembly GCF_017590135.1). NCBI lineage: Eukaryota > Metazoa > Chordata > Aves > Passeriformes > Passeridae > Pyrgilauda > Pyrgilauda ruficollis. The sequence goes on from NW_024519261.1 coordinate 172, forward strand.
TCACCCGTGTCCCCTCCTGGGGGTGTCACCTGCCCCCTCCCCCCGAGGCCGAGGCTGACGCAAGGGGGTCCCGGGGGGGGCACGAAGGTC
>NW_024519262.1:0-261 GCF_017590135.1 Pyrgilauda ruficollis
TAATTTAAAAAAGCTTTGAAGCTTTGCATTTTGTGGCAGCTATTTAGAGTCTCTGAGTATAGCAAAGTGAGGATCTGGTTTGGCTTTTCTGTACTTCAGGGGTTACTACTCTTCTCTGTCGATCACTCATGGATATATTCCCTTCTGCATTCCTGATCTCTCTGGACCTCAGCAACCTGCTCTGCAGACATTTCACTGAACTGGATAAAAGCATAAGATGGATTTCATTTTTTTGACAATAACTGGCTTTTTTTTTTTTTT
>NW_024519263.1:0-261 GCF_017590135.1 Pyrgilauda ruficollis
CATGTAACTCACTAAAGTGCATTCAACAGATGTTTAAAAGCTGTTGATTCAGATATTTCGCTATCTTAATCACATTTTTATAAGGAAATATGTGATCATGCTATATCTCACATGATTGGCTGCTTTCCTACAATAAATTTTGATCTCTTACCCAACTGCAGTCCCATTTGGCAAATGACAGGAGGTCAGGAATTAATTATGTTCCTACCTCTACTGGGGTACTAGCTGGGGACTCCCCACCCTGGCAGTGCCCAAGGCCAG
>NW_024519264.1:0-3300 GCF_017590135.1 Pyrgilauda ruficollis
GGAAAATATAAAGGCTAAAATCTTAAGCCATCACTGGCAGCAGCTCCTCTGGGATGTTGTATTTAAGGGAGAGCCCTGGACCTTCACCAGAGCCCAACCTCTCCTTTGTACCTTGCAGATGTTTTGCAGCTGGATGCCAAAGGAGCAGGGGAAGGGACTCAGTACCCAAGGGGGGCGTGGAGCTTCTGAAACCAACGTTCCACTTTTAATCAAGACTAAACAATCCCTGCCACTCTTCTGAGAGTGGCAGCAAACATCCCCAGCCTCACAGGTGAGCAGTAATCTCAATAAAGTCACGCTCCAGTACCTTCTCCTTAGCCCTGCTGAAGAAACATCCCTTATTACAGAGCTCACACACAGGATATCAGATCCCTCTCTCTCCCAAGCCTCAATATTGCCCCAGAAATTAATATTTTCTACAGAATTAATATTTTCTACAGAGATTAAGCCCAGGTACTTGCAAGAGCAGTCAAAAAAAAAAAAAGACAACACCAAAACAACCACTCCAAAAAATTCAAGAACAGTACTCCCTGAAGGATGATAAAAATATTTAAAATTAAATATATATTTAATAATATATATTATTATATATAAATTAAATATTAAATATTTAAATATCCTCACAGCAAGAAGCCAACAATTTTTGAGAAAAATTTTTGAGATTTCATCCAGTAGCACCACTCTGGATCCTCATCTCCCAACTCAAGGCTTCATTTCCCAGGGATCTATCAACTCCTTGGAAGAGGAGCCACCAACTCAGTCCAAGCTCAACCTAATATGAAGAAATTCAAACATTTTGCTTCATATGAGGCTGGAAGTTTTTAGGGAGGAGCAGATCTGAGACTCAAGAGCAGCCTCTAGTTCCAAAGGCCAGTACTGTGCTCTGCCCTGGACCCTCCCCAGCTCCAGGAGGTTTGCTGACCTCAAAAGGTGCTGTTGCCACTCTCTTGGAAGCAAAGCTCCTTTTTGTAGCAGTCCTTCCATGTTATTTTAGCAGCTGCTGTCTTCCAGGCTGCTGGAGTAAGAGATTAATGCTTTAATTATCCCGTCTGAAAGCCGGGAGGCTGAGCCTGTGGATGCTATACAGCACTGGCTCCTGGCACTTGTGGATCTAGAGGGACTACACACTAAAATCGAGTTGGAATCCAAGTGAGGAACAAAAGTGGAAAAAGAAGTAAGACAGCAATCAGAATAATGTGCTTTTAATGCCTAATATCTCACAACCAGCTGGGGCTAGAAATTAAAGCTTCCTGCTTGTTGCAAGTGGGGGTTCCTGTCTTGCAAAGACTTTATCTCTCCCTTCTCCATCCCTGGTGGTGCAGGAGGTACCAGATGCTGAAGTTTCCTGCCTTTGCCCCATGCTCTGGAACATCTGTAAGCACCTGATCATCCTCACCCAGACAGCTCAGGGCTGCATCCAGCTGCTCCTGCATCCCTTCCTTGGACATGCATCCCCAGCATGGACAAGGATCCAGGAGAGGACAACCAAGCTGGATTTTCCAGCAGTAACTCCTCCCTCTCCTGTGGCAGCTCTGGGGCTGGCTGATGGCACAGCTGGAGCATCATCACTGCTGGTTCTGCATCCCTGCCATTTTCCTGTTTGCCTGTTCCCCTTTGCCACTCCTTATTTTTCTCCCTCTGCCTTCGCTCTCTCACCACCTCAACCTATTTTTCTCTCCTCTCCCTGCTCCCCACCATCCCTCTCTCTGCTCCCCCTCCCTTCTACTTAGGAGGAGATCAATATACTGGGAATGCTGACTAGGGAATTAAATCCAGCCAGCCTGTCTCTTTGAGAGACCTCTCACTAATCAGCTTGGATGGATTCCTAGTCCCCCCTCCACTCGCCAGAGAACCTGCGATGAATTCCTCCATCCCCAGTTCCTGTCAGCCTGCACACAAGGAGGCAAATGTCTCTCTCATCTGCTCTGCACTCTGCTTTTCCTCTCCATGTCTGGATCAAGCAGGTTGGAGGCAACAGCAGCACTACCTTGCCTGCTTCTATTTTCTCTCTGAGCTGCGATCCCAACTGGAACGCTGTCCGTGAGCGAGCAATTCCATCTCTCAGCTGTGGGCTCCTTCTGCGGCACGTGGGGCTTCTGTGTTTTGGCACGTCTCTTCTCAGAGCACAGCTGAGAAGGAGAATGGAGCAAATCAGGCTTTTCAGGGGCATGTTTCTTGTCCTCCATGCCTGTCAAATGAGGAGTTTGTGCTTATGGATGTGCTGCCGTGCCTGTCTAGCTCGGGGTTGTCCTCTGCCTCGCTCTGCTAGAGGGGATGTTCAGGTAGAGGCTCCCCAAAAACCAAGGACAGAGGATGGAAATCAGGCAGCCCAGCTCACACAAAAGTCTCTAAACCCAGCCTCAAACTGCAAAGGTTCTGCCACAATGGCTAAATCCTGCCTGGATTTGTCCCACAGTTATTTCTGCAGCTCTGAAATCTGCTTGCTTGACCCCAAACCACAGCTGACACATCCCACTGCCTTTTCCAGCTATTTTTTTTTATCAGAGAGTTCTGAAAAGGTTCGGCTGGGAAATGTCGAAATGTTTCTTTTGACATTTCTGCTTCCTGACATTCCTGAACTGCAATGTTTAACTTGGACTTTTTGGCTCAATCAAAACACCTCACTGGGATTTGGTTCCTGCAACGCAGGAGAAACATGGATACACAACAAGGGACATGGTGACTGAGATGGAAACCTGGCCCATGAGGCCCATGATCCAAAATATGATCCCCAGGGCACAGCAGAGGGATTCACACACCAGTATTCAACTAAAGGAAAATTTTGGCTCGCTTTGATGAAAAAAGATGCACCAATTTCAGCTGCCCAAAGCTGATCTCGCTAGAGCCTTCAGAGCAAAATAATATGGAAGCGGGGGGGGGGGGAACACTGAGTCCTCATAAACATAATTAAAAACAAAAGTCAATTTTGTAGCCTCCTGTGTTCCTCAAACAGGCAGTCCCATGAGCAGCCCAGCTAATGAAGCCTGGCTGCCTATGGATCGGTGTCTCACGGCTCAATTCTCTGATGTCTAATGAGGTGCAAGCTCTGATCAAAGTTTTCCCCCACCGCTGGGGAATTCATAACAATACACTCATCTGGGAGCTCGCTCATCCTCCGAGGCTGCACAGGATGAGCCCTGCCGCTGCCTCTCCTCCCACAGCCGCTCTTGCTGGGTGCTTCCTCAGCCCCTCACCAAGCATCCTACACCAAACCTACAACCTGTGGGTGCAATCTGGTTGAAAACATCACAGGCACTCACACAGAGCCCCAGGGAACCTGCTTCCCCAAAACTGCAGCTC
>NW_024519265.1:0-261 GCF_017590135.1 Pyrgilauda ruficollis
TGGGGATCACAGCATCTCGATTCATCCTATACTGTCAATGGTGCACAGTCAAGGTGGCAATTGGTACTCGTTGATCTTCCACCCTTGGGAGTCCTACTGCAGATGGGTTTTCTGATAGTCCAGGCAAGGTGTTCATTTGCTTAATTTCCTCTGCCTCTACAGCAGCTATGCCAAAAGCCCATCTGAGTTCCTTTGGGTCTTTGTAATAGCCATTCCAGAGGAAATCTATGCCCGGAATACACGGGGCCTCTGGGCCAGTCA
>NW_024519266.1:0-261 GCF_017590135.1 Pyrgilauda ruficollis
TTAAACTATAAAATCCTGATGTGATGACAACATATTGGCAGGATTTGTTGGGAAGCAGACTATAAGATGCTTGAATACTTTAATGCGAACCAAGCGTACGTTCGTTATGCTCTTCTCAGCATAATCTCTCAAGCAAACACAGTTTCAATACCTAATCTGCCAACCATATCTAAGTGGTCTGCACAATCAAGCCTATTATCAGGAAGAATACCTTGGTATCTATGGTGGAAAAATTGTAGGATGTTCACAAAAAAAAAAAAT
>NW_024519267.1:0-261 GCF_017590135.1 Pyrgilauda ruficollis
CCCAAAACCCAATGACCTATGGGAGGATCCCAACCCCACCTCATTGACACAACCCCAAACCTATTGACCTATGGGAGGGTCCTGGTCCCAACCCCACCCCAATGACCCAACCCCACCCCAATGAGCCAACCCAACCCCACTGATCCAACCCTATTGACCCAACCCAACCCCATTGACCCAACCCAACTCCATTAATCCAACCCCATTGACCCAACCGCATTGACCCAACCCCACTGACCCAACCCAACCCCATTGACCCAA
>NW_024519268.1:0-261 GCF_017590135.1 Pyrgilauda ruficollis
CCCTTTCCCTTTCCCTTTCCCTTCTGAGCCAGAGGGATCACAGCCAGCAGGGATTTATGCTGGGCTGCTTTGCTGGAGCCACCAGAGAGGAGCAAGTCAGTGCTGGGCCCTTGGGGATTGGGCTGAGACCCTCCCTGAGCGCTGGCACCGAGTCCCCAGGTGCCACCAGCTCCCATCCTTACTTACCAGCTGGAGTGGGTGATGCAGAGTGGCAGAGAAATGCAGTTTATGTGCTCATAACTCTCTTTGGCCAGTGTCAAT
>NW_024519269.1:0-261 GCF_017590135.1 Pyrgilauda ruficollis
CATTTCCCCATTTTTCCCCATTCCCCCCGATTTCCCCGTTTCCCACCTGCCCTGCTGCTCGGGGTATTTCTGTTTGCAGTAGGATTCCAGCGAGGCGTAAACCTTCTCCCTCAGCAGCTCCACCTCCGAGGGGTTCGAGAGCCCCTTGGCGTCTGAAAAACCCAAAAAACCCAAAATTTACCCCAAAAATCAACCAGGAATTCATACAATATCAAAAATCCCAAAGAACCCCCCAAAATCCCAAAAAAACCCCCCAAAAAT
>NW_024519270.1:0-261 GCF_017590135.1 Pyrgilauda ruficollis
CACCACATCTCCCCCCCACCTCCCCCAGAGCCTCCTGGAGCTCCGCAACTTCAACTCCCTCCTGGCCGTGGTCGGGGGGCTCGGCCACGGCTCCATCGCGCGGCTGCGCCGGACCCTGGCGCTGCTGACCCCTCCCCTCATCCAGGTGGGGGTCCTGGGGGCACCTGGAGGGGTCCCCAAGGGGGCACACGGGGGGTACAAAGGGGTTTCGGGGCATCTTGGGGGTGTCCTGGAGGGGTCCTGGGGGTGTTCTGGGGCACG
>NW_024519271.1:0-261 GCF_017590135.1 Pyrgilauda ruficollis
GTTTTGTGTCCTGGAGTGACACCTGAGTCTGAACATGAATTTCTGTCTCCAGTGCCTTCAGCCCACACCCAGAGAAACCCACACCTGGGACCCCACAGGTGTCAGCTCTTAACTGGATGTAGTCTTAAAATCAAAAATTAAAAATTTAAAATTTGGTGTTAAAATTTAAAAATTGGTCCCCTTGCAGCAAGGGATTGTTGGCCATTGTGTGCCTTGCTGCTGGACTCACGGCTGTGAGACTGTTTCACTGATAAAAAATAA
>NW_024519272.1:0-261 GCF_017590135.1 Pyrgilauda ruficollis
TCCTGTTCCATATATGGTCATTTGGGCGTGGCCTATATTCCATATATGGCCATGTGGGCGTGGCCTCAGTACCATCTAAGGCGCTGTGGTTTATCCCGCTCCATATATGGCGCTGTGGGCGTGGCCTCAGCACCATTTAAGGCACCGTGGTTTACCCCACTCCATATATGGCATTGTGGGCGTGGCCTCAGTGCCATTTAAGGCACCGTGGTTTATCCCACTCCATATATGGTGATGTGGGCGTGGCCTCAGCGCCATTTA
>NW_024519273.1:0-261 GCF_017590135.1 Pyrgilauda ruficollis
GGATCAGGAACGGGATGAGGAATGGAGCAGAGCCGTTTCCCAGAGCGATTCCCGGCCGTACCTGCCTGCAGCAGCAGCTTGGCACAGTCCAGGTGCTCGCGGGCACAGGCCACGTGCAGGGGGGTCCCGAAGTGGCAGTCGTGCGCCTCCAGGTTGGCACCCACCTCGATCAGCAGCTGCACGCACTCCGGGCTGCCTGGGGACAGGGAAACCCGGGAATGCCCGCTGGAATCCGGGAATGCCCGCTGGAAACTGGGAATG
>NW_024519274.1:0-261 GCF_017590135.1 Pyrgilauda ruficollis
GCAAAAAGAGGAGGGGGGAAGTCCTGGGTTAGTGGGAGGATGTTTCTGGAATGGAATTCTCAGAGGTTCTGGTCATACCATGGAATCACGGGCTGCTTCGCCTTGGAAGGGATACAAAGACACTCTGGACTCTGTTGTCCAATTCCATGGCAAAGAGCACATCCAAAACTGCCTCCTCACCCTCGTGGACAGCAGGAATGTCTTCCATAGCTCCTGTTTAAGAATGGCAGTGCCTGTTGGGAGCTCCGGCAGGAGCACCTG
>NW_024519275.1:0-3297 GCF_017590135.1 Pyrgilauda ruficollis
TTGCTTCTCTTGTCCAGAGCATCAGAAGACTCATTCCAAACGGAGAGGGGAAATGTGGTGCTGCCACCACTGCCGGCCATGACTACTGCACAACGTGAACCAAATTTGACCACGAGGACTCAAAAGAGACCCAGAGCTGCGACTGACAACCTGGAGCTGCCTGCCGTGGATAACCCTGACAGGAAGCAGGATCCTTTTCTTGCCAAGCACAGGAAAGTGGAGGAAGACCCTGAGGAGCAATCCCAGGCCATCACCATTGTTATCCAGGAGAGCTGGTGGGAGTATTCCTGCAACACAGGCGCGCAGTGTGATTCACTGCAGAAACATCCTCTCAGATAAGTGACCATTTCTGACTGTAGGCAACTGCAAATAAAAGGAGTGTATGTAAAAAAAGAAGTGTGTTTATAAAAAGAAATGGACTGCAATCTGGGCCGAAGGTTCTATATAATTTGGAGAAAATTTTTGCATTTATGGGTTAAAAAATTAGATTTTACTAGCTTTTTATAAAATTTTGGCTGTTTAATGATGGCTCGGGGTATGGGGTCTAGGATGTTTAGGGGTGAGGGGGCGTGGGTCAGGGCTGTGTGTTAGGCCAGACTGTGCACAGTGCATTAGCTCCTTCTAAGTGCTTGCTTCTTCCTGATAATTTTCCTGATAATTTTTCTGCTTCCAGCTCTCACTGCACTCCCAGCCATTGAGCCAAGGAGACGTGATGCTGAATTTCTCTGTGCTTGGGAAAAGCTGAGTGGTGCAAAGCATTGTGAGCTGCCAGGTGGGAAGCCAAGGTTCCATTTCAATTATTGGAGGGATTGCTGGGAAAGAAGGCAAGAGGGGGAGAGCCTGGTGCATAGCCTACTGCCTGGGAGCAATGAACATTTTCTCTGGATATTTACAAAGCCTGGCTTTGCAATTGCTTTCGGCATCTCTCTCTGAGCAGCTTTCTCTCGGTGGTTTTTCAGGGATCTGCAGGGGATGAGAAGAATCTTTTTCCAGTGACTTCTGTGCTACATGAAGCCAAGACAAGAAGACCTGAAGTTAGAACAGTAAGTGTTTGTTTTGCAGCCCTGCCTGTAGTTTCTGAAGACACCAGCCAGGGCTGGCCTTGCAGCCACCCCAGCCTCTGCTTCCTCAGGAGCACTTCTTTTGGGAGCAAAGAGAGAGGGAGGGATGGGGCAGAGCTGCCCTCTCAGGGAAGCACTTGCTAAGTAGCTTGGCTACAGCTGAACAGCACTTGAATTTTTGACTCCTTGCTGAGCCTTTGATCTGTGTTGGCCAAAAGGAATTCTTAGAGCTGCTGATACATTTTTGACTTTATGCTTTAATCGTTACAAATGTTGCATTGTCCTGTGGTTCAAGCAGTGGGGAATACTGAAAAGCTGTAACCTGCCATCCCATGGGTCCTTTGCAGTGTCATTTTCCATAAACCACCAAGTTTTGTGGGCCCCTCTGGGCAAAGGGATGCATTGCCACGATCTGCTGGCAAACTTGCAAAAGAAAATAAACACAATGTGGCTAGCTGAGTGGCTGGCAGGCTGTAAAAATCCTCTCCAGAAAGAGGCAGCTGCTGAAAGTGAAAAAGTCTTGCAGGTCCTCTTGTAGTAAAGTCACTCCAGTCGTTGATTGTGTTCTGCCAGGTGTGCCTGTTGCATGAATGCAACCAAGTGTATTCTCTCTTCCTCCTTTTGTTCCAGAGCTTGCTGCTGAACAAAGCCAAGTGATGTGGCCAAGAACCAGCCTGACCTCATCCATGGAATGCGACAGAATTTACAGTGACCCAGACTGGAACCAAGTGCCTTAATTGGGTCTCCAGGATGTAAATAGTTCCAAGTTCTCTGTTCCATGTAAAACTTACAAACAGTTTTGTTTTATTTATTGTTCAGTGCAAAGCACCTGCTTTTTTTTTTTGTTGTTGTTTTGTTTTATTTGAAATACAGTTGTAAGTTCTTTTGGTTACTTTTGGAAAGCTTTGTGGTTTTTGAGGGTAATGCTTTTCTATCTTGCAAAAGAAGAGTTGGATGTGGTATCAGACAGTAAAATAAAACTGTAGAGAGAAGGATGGTGTTATATGCACTATAAAATAATTGGTGGTAAACGAAATAAAATAAAAAAACCCCATGGAATTATGTGTACTAAAACCAGTGTCTGAAAAGGCAGTAATCAGACTAAGTGATAGAGATTCAAACAGGAAGGCAACTGTCCCCAGAAATATATATTCCAGGGGATTTCTTTCTTCTGACAGGAGGCATTTTGGTAAGCATCACCAACAACCACATACTAAGTGACAGAAATTCAAATACTAGGGAGACACTGCCTCCAGAGATGCATATTCCAACGTATATTCCAAGGGATTTTTCCTTTGACCAGATTCCAGCAGGAGGCATATTGATAAGCATGATCAGAAGTTTTCCCCAGAAAATTTTTTACCTGACAGGATTCCAGCAATTATGCACCAGTCCCAGAAAACGTGATAATATGCTAAAGAAGAAATCCTTCCAGGGTACGAAAAACTGTATAAAAGAGACCCTCTGAGAAATGCTCTTTGGAGACCCACAGGGACTTTGGTGCAAAAGGGCCAAATCCTAAATCTCCCCAACTCTGATTGCATGGCTCAGAGTCGATTTTAGGTTCTGGTTTATTCCAAATTTATACTTTGATAACTAAATAAATGTAATTAATTATTAAATTTGAGTATTCATTTATAACAATGGTACCCCAAAACAATTATGATGACAGGAAAGGACATCTCCCTTTTCTACATCATTTCATGATGTAGGAACAGCTTAGCGAAGTACTGAAATAAAGTTCCTCTTTGTCATGGTTTTGTGGTTGCTCCAGTTGCCTTCCTGTGGTGACTCACACAGCCACATTTCCCAACAATCTTTTGGATACTGCCATGAACAAAGACAAGACTCCCAGGGAAGTTCCTCCTGAAGTGGAAGAAAAGTAATTCTTATCTCTGAGGTTTAAGCATGTGGGGCGTCTGCCTGCATCTGTCAGCCCCAGACTTTGCAAAGCCCGGGCTGCAGGAACCCTCGGGGTTAACAAGCACTGACAGTGATTCTGGCAGCCAACGCCGCCCTCCAGTGGGGGTTGTTTGAACTCCCTTCTACAATGGCTTTCTATTTTGGGCTTAAGAAATGCATTTAGAGTGCATGGATGAGCATCACACCCCATGACTCCCTCTAAATTCCAGAAAAAAAAAATCTTCACAAACCATGACTTACCTTTTTTTAGGAATTACTTGGATATTAAGTTGTTTTTCCCGGGCCTGTTCTCATAAGCCCTAGAAAAACACTT
>NW_024519276.1:0-261 GCF_017590135.1 Pyrgilauda ruficollis
GTCGCTTTTCCCCAATTTTTTGCACTTTTCTCCTTAATTTTTGCACTTTCCCCTTAATTTTTCTACTTTTGTCCCACTTTTTGTGTTTCCTTCACATTTCTTCCACTTTTCCCCCCAACATTTGAGTTTCTCCCCCACTTTTTGTCCATTTCTCCCCATTATTTTCACTTTTCCTTCAATTTTTTTTCCTTTTTCCTCCCATTTTTTACACTTTCCCCCCAAATTTTCGTGCATTTCCCACAAATTTTTGCATTTCCCCCC
>NW_024519277.1:0-261 GCF_017590135.1 Pyrgilauda ruficollis
TCTCCCACAGCATCTCCTGGAAAAGCTGCAGCTCAGGGCCTGGACAGGTTCATCCTCTCTGGGCTAGGAACTGGCTGATGGCCTGGCCAGAGGGTGCTGGGGATGGTGCCACATCCAGCTGGGAGCCGGCCACCGTGGTGTGCCCAGGGATCAGTGCTGGGGCCAGGGCTGTTTAAAATCTTTACTGGGGATCTGGATGAGGGGATCGAGTCTACCCATGGTAAATTCATGGGGGACACCAAGCTGGGTGGGAGTGTGGAT
>NW_024519278.1:0-261 GCF_017590135.1 Pyrgilauda ruficollis
ACACCTGAGCCCACCTGGGCCCACCTGTGGCCCCGCTCCCCCCCAGGCTGGCCGGGGCCGGGGCTGCTCCCCCGGGGCTCCGGGTCCCGTCCCGTCCGCTCGTCCCCACCGGGAGGGGACAGAGCCGCGGCGGGGTGACCCCCCCGGCATCACCGCACCCCCCGGCCGCTAGGTCCCGGCCCCCTCCCCAATTCACGCCCTGCGGCCCCTCCGGCACTCCCGGGGACCCCCTCGAGGGGACGCGGTGGCGGCGGCGGCGGC
>NW_024519279.1:0-261 GCF_017590135.1 Pyrgilauda ruficollis
AAAAAAAAATTCTGTGCCTGCAATTGCCTGTTCAACCTACCCCAACACACATCTTCCTTCACTTTTTCTATGTTCTGGCTAGCAGCACAGGAAGATTTTCAATTTCATTTGAGGTGAACTTCTTCAGCATTCAGTTGCTTTCCTCAAAATTTCAAATAACCTTACTGTTTGGTAAGAATGTTGTTGTAAAGACAACAGTGAGGAAAATATTAACACCCCATCAGAGTTTCTGATCTGTTTATTCAGTAAAAAAGCTGCTGG
>NW_024519280.1:0-261 GCF_017590135.1 Pyrgilauda ruficollis
TGTGTGTTTCCAGATTTTCCTCTGAAACCACAGACCCTGGAAAGTTTCTAGTTTAAAATGCTGGACATAATTTATTCTCATGAGACTCAAGTCTCTTGAGTCCACCAACTATGGCCTTAGTAAAGTCATTAAATTGCTTAAGACATGCTCTGTAATCAGGAAGGTTGTGTTTAATTATATATTTTTGTCCTTGTTCCCAAATACTGCCACTGTGATTGCCTTAAAATACTTTGAATGCTTCTAACTTCTTCCTATACATTT
>NW_024519281.1:0-261 GCF_017590135.1 Pyrgilauda ruficollis
AATTTGGGAGGGGGAATTGGGGGTGGAAAATTGGGGAGGGAGAATTTGGGAGGGAGAATTCGGGTGGAGAATTGGAGGGGGAGAATTGGGGATGGAAAATTTGGGATGGAGAATTGGAAATGAATTGGGGATGGAGGTTTGGAGGTGGAGAATTGAAAATGGAGAATTGGGGATGGAGAATTGAGTTTGGGAAATTGGGGATGGAGAATTGGGGATGGAGAATTGGGGATGTAGAATTGAAATGGAGAATTGGAGGTGAAT
>NW_024519282.1:0-261 GCF_017590135.1 Pyrgilauda ruficollis
CCGCCGCCCTCCTCCGCCCGCCCCGCGCCCCTCCGGAGCCCCCCGAGCCCCCCGGCGGCCTCGCGGCGCTGCTGCGGCTCCTGCGGCACGGCCCCTTCCTGCGCTACGCCGCCGCCTTCGCCCTGCTGGACGCCGGCTACTTCGTGCCCTTCGTGCACGGCGCTGGCCGCGCTCTGGAGCTGGGCTGCGACGGTCGCCGTGCCGCCGCTGTGGTGGCCGCCATGGCGGCGCTGGACGGGGGCGGCCGGTTGGCGGCCGGCT
>NW_024519283.1:0-261 GCF_017590135.1 Pyrgilauda ruficollis
GGACCCCCAGCCTTGAGGGGAATGGGATCCCCAAGACCCCCGGCTCTGAGGGGAATGGGACCCTCAGTTCTGATTGAATGGGACCCCCAAGACTCCAGGCCCTGAGGGGAATGGGACCAACAAGACCCCCAGTTCTGAGGGAACGGGACCCCCTGGTTCTGAGGGGGACTGAGAGCCCCAAGACCCCCAGCAGATTCCTGAGGGAATGGGACCCCCTGTGACCCCCCCATTTCTGAGGGTCCTGCTCCCCCATTTCCCCTC
>NW_024519284.1:0-261 GCF_017590135.1 Pyrgilauda ruficollis
GAGCCCCCCCAGTGCCCCCCGTGCCCCGTGCTCACGCAGCCGGTACTGGAGCACGTAGCCGCTCAGGACGCCGTTGGGGTGCCGCGGCCGCCGCCACTCGAGGCCCAGCGCGGTGTCCCCGAGGCGCTCCACGCGCAGATCCTCGGGGGGGCCCGGCACTGGGGGGCACCGGGTCAGAGACCCCCGAAAATACCCCCCAAAATACCCCCCAGATCCCACCCAGATCCTCCCGAAGGCTCCGGTCAGGGACCCCCAAAAATC
>NW_024519285.1:0-261 GCF_017590135.1 Pyrgilauda ruficollis
ATCATGAAATCATTTAGGTTGGAAAAGCTCTCTTAAGATCATCAGGTGTGTTCCCCCAAGCACTGCCAGGTCCAGCACTAACCCATCCATACTTTTTTTGAAATATGTCCAGGGATGGTGACTGCCACTGCTCTGGACAGCCTGTGCATGTGCCTGACAACCCTTCTGGTGAAGGAGTTTTTGCTAATATCCAACCTAAACTTCTGGTGCAGCTTGAAGCTGTTTCCTCTCATTCTGTCCCTGTTCCCTGGCAGCAGAGCC
>NW_024519286.1:0-3309 GCF_017590135.1 Pyrgilauda ruficollis
TTCTTTGTTAACATGTTTAACCCAGCTCCATAGGCAGGAGGTTTCTTGGAATTAGAAGGAATTCTGCAAGACCAGGAGGACTTCATGTGCCACAGCCAGGGAGGTCAGAGCCCAAGGTCTGGGGCAGGAGGTTGATTTGGGAACTCCCAGAGAACACAGGGAAATAAATAAATCAGAAACAGAGGCTGTCTCAAACCCAGGCTATGTAAGATGGAACAACAGAGAGCAAAAAAACCCAGGCTGCAATATTGGGCTTGGATTTTCAGAATTACTGGACCAGGAGGAGCTTAGCTCATTGCAGCTCAGACTCTTAAGAGCACCAGGCAGTCCTTGGCACATTTATTTAATGGTTTCACATTTGCCAGCTCTGTTCCCAGGCTGCTTTGTTTTGTCAGTGCAATTGAGGAAGTTTATCTGTTTATGCCATTTTTCTTTTTTTCTTATTTCCCCCTCTTAAGCTTTAATCTCTGGTGGCAGGAAGCACAAACAATCCCTGGTTGTCCTCCTGCAGATGCTGCCAGCTGATGCCAGAGCCTGACAAAGAGACTTGGATGAGAAAGGAGCCACTTGTGAGTGTCCTGAGCCTGCCCAGTGCTGAGGTCCTGGGGAGCAGCCAGCTGGGCAGGGGATCTCTCCCATCCCATCCCAATCCCAGCAGGATTTCCTCTCTCCTGAGTGTAAGAATCACAGGTGAAACTCAAATTTATACTCAAGTTTATTTTTAAGAGCTGCTCCATCCCTCTGCTCATCTTGGAGAAGTTCCTGAAGTTCATAAACTTTGGTCCTGATCTTTACATCCCAGAGAATAACAAGACACTAACTAACAAAAGCCAAATACAAGCATGTTCAAAACTTCTGTTACCATATTTTGGCTATGCAGATGTTAATTTGAAACAACAAGAACTGCTCTCCCCTGATCAGAGAATTCTTCTTAAGAAAGGATGAAATACTTCTCCTATTTCAGATAATATCCTGGGATATTTCAAAGAGAATTTAAATAGAGAACAGGCCTTGTAAAATAATCTCCCCAAGACCTGCACTGTAAAACACTTCAGGACTTTTTGAGCCCCAGTCTGTGTCCAGCTTCTTTAAATATCTAGCAAATGCATGTGGAAAGACTCCTATACCCCCACTTGAAACTCTAATTTAAACTACTCCTTCTAATATTCTATTTTCATAAATAAAATCCCCAGTTGTTTCATTTCTTGCAGCACAAACCCAAACACAGCGTCCAGTGCTACCAAAAATAACCCTCAATACCATTTGGCCTGTTCTCCCAATGAATATTTATAGCAGCTCAGGTGTCAGAGACTCCTTTCAGCTGAAAAAAGACCTTATTCAGATTTTATTGATGAAGCTCACGATACTCCTGCTCTTGTACAACACAAGGTCACGCTGAATTTCGATGTCACACTTCATTAAAGTGTGCACTGGGCACCCTTGGCTCGAGGTGCTCCCTGACCCCAGCACCCTGCAGTCCATGAACATCAGCAAGCCTTTCTCCTGCCACATTTGCAGCGTTTTTTCAGAGTCAGCCAATCAATATTGGTAAAAAAAAGGACCCAAAAGTTGCCTGCCTGTGATTATCCTTGCAACATTCCCAGCCTGGTGGTGCTGTCAGCTCTGGGTGCAGCCTGCACCAGCACTTGATGGTTTTGAGTCTTTCTTCAGCTTGATTCACAGCAAGAGACTGAAAATAGATCTTTCCTGCCTTATCCAGGAATATAATCCTGTTTGGAGGATGTTATCTTTTAAGCAGAACCTATGAAATCATGGATCAGAGAGCTGGGCTTTGAAACTTCCAGCAAAGCTGAGAAATTTACACAAAATGAAATGTTTTTATTTCAATTATGTCCTCTCCCTTCCCCAAGAAATAAAAGGGGGGGAAAAAATTCCTGAGTTTCCTGTATTTCCCATTGCTGCTGTATTCTCAATGCCCATGGAATCAGGTGATGGATTTGATTTGGCACAATTTATGGTCTGCAATCAAGCTGCAAGCTCAGGAGTTCAGTGCCACTGTCTGTCATTGAGTCAAACTGAGGCTAAAGAACTTCACATCCTGAAATTTGGTACCCTCCAATTATTGCTGCTTTGGAGAGCAAGGCCCCAGCTGAAGGCTGCAGTGTCATTTGTGAGCAGTGCTGACCTTCCTTTGAGGCATTGCTGGGATTTGTCACCGTTCTGTTCACGACTGCAGAATTTTTGCAAGATCAGAGAGTCCCGAGATCATCAAGTCCAAACTTCAGGCAGATCCCACCACATCCACTATATCCTATCCCAAAGGGCCACATCCAAAAACCAAGTGGTCTTTGAGCTCTTCCAGGGATGGTGCCTCCACCACTGCCCTGGGGAGCCTTCTCCAGGGCCTGGTCACTTTTGCAGTGAGGGGTCATGGTTTGAGGAACAGGAATTTTTCTGAATACATGGCAGCAAAGCCATTTATGGGGCCACATCCTGGCAGAGCTGCACAAACAGGTGCTGCAGAAGGAAGCAGCAGCAGTGGCTGAGCTGCTGGGAGGCCCTGCAGGGTGGCAGGTGACAGAGCAGGGACCAGCAGCTTCCCACGGGCCACCACCTGCAGGGCTTTCGTCATCTCAGCCCTGTTTACACCGAATTTAGGAACTGAGTGTCCCCAACAAACAACTTCCCTCTCCTGGTGGCCTCAGCAGGGACCTGGGTCATGTCCTCAGCCCTCTTTGCCAGTGCCAGGAGCCTTGTGGCCATGGTGCCAGCAGAAGGCCTCTGCTGCTGTCACCCATCACGGCCAGCTCACTTGGAGTGAAGAGACTGAAAACAAGGCAGAGCTGCTGATGAGAACGTGAACCTGCCTTTGCAAGCTCACATTTTCCAGCTGCAGCATTAATATTTGCTATTTCTCATGTATTTTACACCATTTAATTAAAAACAAACATTATATGATAATCTTCTAAGCCTGTTTCCTCGACCAGACCATGGAGTAAGAACAATATGCAAAAAATCAAATCCCTGTTCCAAGGGGACAAATGAAAATCAAGGTGTTGAGCAGCCCGTCCCCTGAGCAGACAGTGAGGGGTTTATCTCATCTGTAAGATAAATGTATTTATCAGAAATAACAGCAAACCCAGAAAGGCTTAAGTCCAGCTTAACAGCAGGAGCAAAACACTTTGAATTGTCAGGCTGAACAAAAGCAGCTCTCCAGGAGCCACCCTGCAGTCTCGGTCCGGCTGGGGAGAAACCGCAATTCCTACAGAGGGCAGAGCCACAGGTGAGCCCGAAATTCAGTGCCGGGAACAAAGAACCGGAATGGAGTCAGGAATGGAGCCGGCAAAG
>NW_024519287.1:0-261 GCF_017590135.1 Pyrgilauda ruficollis
AAAAAAAAGATGTCAGAAACAATATACTCTCATTCCTCCCTGAAGATGACTGTCTGTGATACAATACCAAAATTATTTTACACACCAGAAATCCATGAAGTCCTTTCAGCTGGAATGGCAGCAACTGATATCTTGCTCTGGAGTGTGCACACTGAGCTTCGTCAGTCCTGATCCCGTGTTTCGTGAGCTGACTTTGACCATGAAATTTTACTGGTAGCACAAAAAATTCTTCAATAAAGCTAAGCTGATGGTTTTGCACTG
>NW_024519288.1:0-261 GCF_017590135.1 Pyrgilauda ruficollis
TAGAGTGGGAGGTGTTCTGCACCTAAGGAGGAAGTAGTTGGAGACAGTGTGTGACAAACTGACCACAAATCCTGTTCCATGTTCCTTGCCTCTTTGTGCTCCTGTGGGAGGAAGTAGAGAATTTGGGAATGAAGTTAAGTCTAGGAAAAAGGGACAGGTGGAGGGAAGGTGTCTTTATGATTTGGTTTTATTTCTCATGATCCTACTCTCATTTGATTGGTAATAAGTTAAATTATTTCCCCAGGTCAAGTCTGTTTTGCC
>NW_024519289.1:0-261 GCF_017590135.1 Pyrgilauda ruficollis
TGTCCACAAAATCCTCCACACGGATTTTGTAAGCGGGACCGTTGTCGGTTTTCACGGCAGAAGTGCGCCCAGAACGGCAAAGGCTCGCCTCCAGTGGGCAAGGACACCGCTGGCCTTTTCTCCAGTGGGAGCAGAAGCCCACGTTGCAGAGGAGAACGTGTCCGCAGTGACATGGACATGTTTGAGCCGGCCAAAATCGGTAATCAGGGCGACACCACGAGACCGCTGGGAGCAGCGCCGGGACTGGGAGGGGCTCAGGGA
>NW_024519290.1:0-261 GCF_017590135.1 Pyrgilauda ruficollis
ATTGCAGGTTCTGAACTCCTCTGGTGTTACGTGACACCTCTGCTCAGCAAGAAACAGATGACAGCTTGCTCAGCACTGGGGCACCCACTGATTCCAGTGGTGGAAGAGGCATCCTGTCCCACAGCACCCACAAAAACAAAGTATTTTTCTGTCTCAGCTGCCCTGAGGAGGCCTCTCCTGCTCACAGAGTTCTTCTGCATCCAGCTGCAATCTATTCCTGCCACTTAGGAGACTGCAGCACAAGGTGCCGTTTTCCTGGTG
>NW_024519291.1:0-261 GCF_017590135.1 Pyrgilauda ruficollis
TTTCCTCCCTCCTGTTCCAGGCAAGTGTTTCCAAATGGGCTTCCTGAAGAATACTCTCTGGTTGCTACGTTCCGTGTACGGCGAAATACCAAGAAAGAGCGTTGGTATATATGGCAAGTTTTAAATCAGTATGACACACCTGAGGTTAGAGTCATCTTTGATTTATTCCTTCAAAAAGTTTCGTTTTTCCTGCATGTAATATGACACCTGTAATAATGGATGTTTCATTAATGGATTTAGCTAAAGTTTATATGAAATAGA
>NW_024519292.1:0-261 GCF_017590135.1 Pyrgilauda ruficollis
TTTGGAGGGATTTTGGGGGAATTTTTGAGGGGTTTTTGGGGATTTTTAGGGGGAATTTTGGGGGGTTTTGGGAGGATCTTTGAGGGGTTTTGGAGTGATTTTTGGAGGGATTTTAGGGGGGCTTTGGGGAGATTTTTGGGTAGTTTTTGGGGGGCTCTTGGGAGGATTTTTTGGAGGATTTTTGAGGGGTTTTGGGGAGATTTTTGGAGAGATTTTAGGGGCTTTTTGGGTGGATTTGGGGAAGATTTTTGGGTGGATTTT
>NW_024519293.1:0-261 GCF_017590135.1 Pyrgilauda ruficollis
TTTGGTTGGGTTTTTTTTTTTCCCCCCCAATACTGAAAATATTTCAAAGTTTAGAATAAAAATAAATACTTGGTGAGTTTCTTTTCTCTGGTGGGATGGGGAAGACCTATCATTCATGACAATTTATCCACCACAGTCCTATATTTTCCACATAGTATATAAAGCACCTAAGCATAATTGTCATATATGCAAATAATTGTCATATATGCTTAGTAATAATTACCAATTGTTTTGCTCTTCTGCCAGTTCCCTCAGTACCCT
>NW_024519294.1:0-261 GCF_017590135.1 Pyrgilauda ruficollis
CCCCCATGGCTGGCCCTGGAGCCCCCAGACCCAACGGTCCAAGGGGGACCCCCGGACCCCCCCAGCCCCAGAGGGGACCCCGGGAGCCCCGGCACTCACGTCGGTGACGGCGTGGAAGGATTGCTGCCCGCTCCAGTCCTGGATCACCTTGATGCTCACCGGGATCTTGATGGAATCCCCGTCCGGGATCCAGATCCCCTGCGGGAGGGTGGGATCGGCGGGGTGGGTGGGATTTGGGATGGGATTTATGGGATCAATGGG
>NW_024519295.1:0-261 GCF_017590135.1 Pyrgilauda ruficollis
GCCCCTCCCCCTCAAGGGCTATTTTTAGCCCCGCGGGGCCGGGGGGCCTTGAGGTCATTTCTATTTTGGGGGGGTGATGGCCCAGAATGCCCCGCACCTGCCCCCCCCCAGCTCGGGGGGGCCTCTGGGACCTCCCAGCGCTCCCCTGGGACCATTCCCGGCTCCTTGGCCGCTGTGGGACCACCTTGGGACCCCCCCCCAGCATGGGGGAGACCCCCGAAGGGACCAGGTATGGGGGGGGCAGAGAGGAGACCCCCGAGG
>NW_024519296.1:0-260 GCF_017590135.1 Pyrgilauda ruficollis
CCCCCCCCTCCACTTCCTCAGTACCCCCCGGAGGGTCCCCAGATTTTGGGGAGGGGGCCCCAACTCCTGAGGGGGGACCCCACATTTGCAGAGGGTCCTAAACTGGAGGGGCTCCCCCCCCCATTTTTTATTGGGGTCCCCGGTTTTGGGGGCGTCGCAAATCTTTGGGGGTCCCCAACTTTCGGGGGGGGGAGGTGTCCCAATTCTTGGGGGTCCCCAATTTTCTGGGTTGGGGGGGGAGGTCCCAACCCCCTTGGGGG
>NW_024519297.1:0-988 GCF_017590135.1 Pyrgilauda ruficollis
ATCCCAGTCCCCTCCCAGTCCAAACCAATGACCCCAACCCCAAACCAGTACAAACCAGTATAAACCAGTATAAACCAGTATAAACCAGTAACCCCAGACCCTCATTTTCCCCCATTTTTAACGCTTTAATCCCCTCCCAGTCCCCTCCCAGTTCATCCCAGTCCCCTCCCAGTCCAAACCAGTGACCCCAGACCCCAACCCAGTCCAAACCAGTGACCCCAGACCCCAAACCAGTATAAACCAGTATGAACCAGTATGAACCAGTATGAACCAGTACCGGCAGCTGGCAGCGGGGGCAGCAGCACTGGTGGCACTGGGGACACTGGGCCGGGCCGCGCTCGGCCTCGAAGATGAACCCGAAGGAGCACTGGGAGCAAACTGGGACTTACTGGTTTGTACTGGGAGGCGTCCGGTGCAAACCAGTATAAACCAGTAACAGAAAAACCCAAACCAGTATAAACCAGTAACCCCCCAGAACGAAACCAGTATAAACCAGTAAGGGAAAAACCCAAACCAGTATAAACCAGTAACCCCCCAGAACAAAACCAGTATAAACCAGTAAGGAAAAAAGCCAAACCAGTATAAACCAGTAACCCTAAACCCCCTCCAAATCCCCTCTCAGTTCACCCCAGTATAAACCAGTAACCCCAAAACCCCTCCCAGTTCATCCCAGTATGAACCAGTAACCCCCCAGAACGAAACCAGTATAAACCAGTAACAGAAAAACCCATACCAGTATAAACCAGTATAAACCAGTAAAGGAAAAACCCAAACCAGTATAAACCAGTAACCCTAAATCCCCTCCAAAACCCCTCCCAGTTCATCCCAGTATAAACCAGTAACCCCCCAGAACGAAACCAGTATAAACCAGTAAGGGAAAAACCCAAACCAGTATAAACCAGTAAGGGAAAAACCCAAACCAGTATAAACCAGTAACCCTAAATTCCCTCCAAAACCCCTCCCAGTTCATCCCAGTATAAACCAGTAA
>NW_024519297.1:1941-3332 GCF_017590135.1 Pyrgilauda ruficollis
ACCAGTATGGACCAGTACAGACCAGTACAAACCAGTATAAACCAGTACAAACCAGTATGGACCAGTACAGACCAGTACAAACCAGTATAAACCAGTAAAGGCTCCCAGTATAAACCAGTAAAGCCATTTTCCCTCTTTTTTCCCATTTTTAACCCTTTAACTCCCTCCCAGTGCCCCCAGATCCCCTCCCAGTCCCTCCCAGTCCCTCCCAGTATAAACCAGTAACCCCCAGTCCCAAACCAGTACAAACCAGTACAAACCAGTATAAACCAGTAACCCCAAATCCCCATTTTCCCCTATTTTTCCCCTTTTCCTCCCATTTTTAACCCTTTAAGTCCCTCCAAACCCCCCCAAATTTCATCCCAGTGACCCCCAGCCCCCTCCCAGTGCCCTCCCAGTATAAACCAGTATAAACCAGTACCGCGGGCTCCAGCGTGGACCAGTACCAGAGGCGCTGGGCGTCGTCGCGCAGGTCGGGCCGGCCGCAGCTGGGGCAGCCCAGGGCGCCCACCCCCCTCTCCCGCAGCCCCACCGTGAAGTGCAGCCGGAAGCACTCGGGGCACAGGGGGCACGAGCAGCCCGGCAGCCACTGCATCTGCACCAGTATAAACCAGTAAGGACCAGTATGGAACTGGTTTGGTCCCAGTTGGATCCCAGTTCCATTGGGGTTAATGGTGGTGCTGCCTCCAGTGGTCAGTGAGGGAATTGCAGGCATTAAAACGCTAAACCAGTATGAACCAGTAGCTCCCAGTTAGTCCCAGTTCATCCCAGTAAACCTCCAGTAAGTCCCAGTACCCACAAACCAGTATAAACCAGCACAAACCAGTACAAACCAGTAACCTCCAGCACAAACCAGTACAAACCAGTAACCTCCCACTAATGGGTTTCTATGGTGGTGCTGCCCCCAGTGGTCACTGAGGGAACTGCAGCCATTAAAGCGCCAAACCAGTATAAACCAGTAGCTCCCAATTCATCCCAGTTCATCCCAGTAAGCCCCTAGTAAGTCCCAGTACCCACAAACCAGTATAAACCAGTATAAACCAGTAACCTCCCACTAATGGCTTTCTATGCTGGTGCTGCCCCCAGTGGTCACTGAGGGAATTGCAGCCATTAAAACACAAAACCAGTATAAACCAGTAGCTCCCAGTTCATCCCAGTTCATCCCAATAAGCCCCCAGTAAGTCCCAGCACCCCTGAACCAGTACAAACCAGTACAAACCAGTACGAACCAGTAAACTCCCACTAATGGCTTTCTATGCTGGTGCTGCCCCCAGTGGTCACTGAGGGAATTGCAGCCACTAAACAGCCAAACCAGTATAAACCAGTTCATCCCAGTATCCCCAAACCCCCTCCCAGTTCATCCTAGTTCATCCCAGTAAGCCCCCAGTAAG
>NW_024519298.1:0-260 GCF_017590135.1 Pyrgilauda ruficollis
TCCCACCCTGAATCCCACCCCAATCCCATCCCAAATCCCATCCTGCATCCCATCCCAAATCCTACCCCTAATCCCACCCCGAATCCCACCCGAATTCCATCCCGAATCACACCCCGAATCCCATCCTGAATCCCAACCAGAATCCCATCCTGAATCCCACCGCAATGCCACCCCAGTGCCACCCTGAATCCCATCCCAAATCCCATCCTGAATCCCATCCCAAATCCTACCCCAATCCCACCCCAAATCCCATCCTGAAT
>NW_024519299.1:0-260 GCF_017590135.1 Pyrgilauda ruficollis
CTGATTTCCAGAGAAATATGACCCAATGGCACCAAAAAACAACAGTACCAGCTCATGTTTAATCATGGCTGTAAGCAGAGCGAGGAGTGACACGTGCACTTCTTCAGCCTCCCTGCAAGAGTTCAGAGGGTGATGTATTGCACTGAGCACCCATCTGACTCATCATTCCCAGCACAACAGTGACTGATATTCCTGGATTACCTTCTCCTGACACATTTTCTGTTGAATAACATTAAGTACACCCATGGTTCATCATACTC
>NW_024519300.1:0-260 GCF_017590135.1 Pyrgilauda ruficollis
GGAGAACCCCGTCCTTGCAAGCAGGAGGCACAACTGCAAATCTCTGTGATGCCTTTGCCCCCTCCGTTTTTAGAAAGGAAGATGGGAAGAAAACCTTCAAAAGCTCTGAACCTTCTCTCATATTGCAGTTGTGTGAAAAGGAGTATTATCCCTTGGGAACTAGGCTGAATTCGAGTGTTCCTGAGAGGGGGAGCAACTTGCACGTGTGCCAGTCGTGGATCCCTGTGGCACATCAGTTTGCTGCAGGAGCACACTTGGCA
>NW_024519301.1:0-260 GCF_017590135.1 Pyrgilauda ruficollis
TGTCCATACCAGTGGTCACTCCGGGATCCGTTGGGGTGGTCACTCCCGTGGTCACTCCCGTGGTCACTCGGGTGGTCACTCCCGTGGTCACTCCCGTGGTCACTCCCGTGGTCACTCTGCAGCCGCAGCCGGCCGAGCAC
This sequence comes from Pyrgilauda ruficollis, assembly GCF_017590135.1. NCBI lineage: Eukaryota > Metazoa > Chordata > Aves > Passeriformes > Passeridae > Pyrgilauda > Pyrgilauda ruficollis. The sequence continues at coordinate 141 of NW_024519301.1, forward strand.
GGCTCGCCACTCGGAGAGAGGAGCCCGGAGCCCCCCGGGGCTGCACCAAAACCGCCCGAAATCACCCCAAAATCACCCCAAAATTTACCCTAAAATTCACCCCAAAATTTACCCAAAATC
>NW_024519302.1:0-260 GCF_017590135.1 Pyrgilauda ruficollis
CAGTCAAACCGAAGCATATCAGTGTCAAACTGTTAGAGATTATTCAGAGAGGCTGTCTGACAACTGTGACAGTACTTGCTCATCAGTGGTGTGTGAGCATTGCTCTTACCTGCTTGACTTAAAAACCCTCAACCCAGTTTTTCTCTGCTTGCAAGTAAACTGAGTACTATAACCAAGCAGTTCCGCTTCTGTAAGCTTCTGGTGCCTTCAAGTGCATGAAGCTGCCCAATATTTTGCTTGCTCTTTCACTTTTAGACTCT
>NW_024519303.1:0-260 GCF_017590135.1 Pyrgilauda ruficollis
TTTTGGGCTGATTTCGGGCGGTTTTGGTGCCCCAGGGCAGCAGGAGCCGCTGAGCGAGGACGAGATCGGCGCCATCGGGGAGGGGGCGCTGCGGGGGCTGGGCTACCTGCACGGCCTGGGCGTCATCCACAGGTGGGGCTGCCCCCGAGACCCTGCCCCATAGATCATCCTGCCCCATAGATCATCCTGCCCCATAGATCTGTGTGATCCTGGGCTACCTGCACGGCCTGGGTGTCATCCACAGGTGGGGCTGAGCCTGC
>NW_024519304.1:0-260 GCF_017590135.1 Pyrgilauda ruficollis
GGGTCCCTGGGGGTGTCCAGGGGTCCTAGGGGGTCCCAGGGGCACTCAGGGGTCCCGGGGGCACTCGGGGGGTCCCTGGGGGTGTCCTGGGGTCCCGGGGGCACTCGGGGGTCCCTGGGGGTGTCCCGGGGTCCCGGCCCCACCTGGAAGCTGAGGTTGCGCAGGATCAGCCGCGCCTTGCGGGAGGGGCCGCGCGCTCTCCTGGCGCGGGGGGGCTCCGTGGGGGTCTCCGGGGGGCTCTCCCCGGAGCCGGGGGGCTC
>NW_024519305.1:0-260 GCF_017590135.1 Pyrgilauda ruficollis
GGGGTCCTGATAAAGCCCCAGCTGCCTCAATATACCCCTCAAATTCACAGCACCTCACAAAAAAAAGTTTGGCAGAGGTAAGCAACAAATTGCAACAAGGTCGTTGTCCTCTTCCAACACCTTTATACTTCAACATATGTCCTTTTAGCATATTTATACCGGATGCAGATGTCCTTTCGGAAGCCGTAAGAAAGCCCTTGCTTTGCAAGCTGTCACGTCAGACCTGTACGGTGTTAAGTGGCAGTAGTGGCAATGCTCCC
>NW_024519306.1:0-260 GCF_017590135.1 Pyrgilauda ruficollis
CGGGCCCCGCCGGGCTCGGGCCGCTCCAGCCGCTCCAGCCGCGGCAGCAGCTGCACCGAGACGTGCCGGGCCCAGCGCAGGCGGCGGCCCAGCAGCGGGGCGGGAGCCTCGTCCCCCAGCTCGGCCCCGCTGTAGCAGCGCACGGCAGAGTGGCCGGAGCCGCCCCCGGCGCGCCGCAGCCCCCGGCACTGCCCCAGGGCTGCCAGCAGGGCCAGGGCAGCCAGCCACACCTGGGGGGACAGCACAGCGTCAGGGACACC
>NW_024519307.1:0-260 GCF_017590135.1 Pyrgilauda ruficollis
ATTAAAACCAGGCATATTTAGCTATGGTAAAGAATACTTGTTAAATTGTTACTTGTTTAGGCCAAACTGCAAAGAGATATATAAATCTCATGAAATTCCAGGCAGGGATCATTACCCTGACTCTCTTGAAGACTTTCTGTCCTGTATGACATCAATTGAAAACTGGTAAACATATAAAGTCATACCCAGCTGAGAGAGGAATGATGTAGAAAAGTCACACAATTTTAAATTACAGGAAAAAAAAAGAAAAAGAAAAAGAA
>NW_024519308.1:0-3332 GCF_017590135.1 Pyrgilauda ruficollis
ATTTTCCCCTCCTTTTCCCTTTTTCCTCCCTTCCCTCTCCCCTCCTTTTCCCCTCCTGACCCCCAATTTTCCCTTCCTGACTCTTCCCATTTTCCCCTTCTGAGCCCCCTATTTTCCCCCCATTTTCCCTTTCTTCCCCTCTTTTTTTTCCCTTCCCTCTCCCTCCTTTTCCCCTTTTATTCCCCTCTTTTCCTTTCCCCTTCCTTTTCTCCCTTTTCCCCTCCTCTTTTCCCCTCCTGTTCCCCCTTTTTCTCCCTTTTCCCCTCCTTTTTTCCCCTCCTTTTCCCCTTTTCCCCCTTTTTTTCATCACTTTCCCCCGTTTTCCCCTCCTTTCCTTTCCCCCATCACCTCCCTCCATTTCTCGCTGTCACCGCCTGTCCTTCTTTTCCTTTCCCCTTCCTTTTCTCCCTTTTCCCCTCCTCTTTTCCCCTCCTGTTCCCCCTTTTTCTCCCTTTTCCCCTCCTTTTTTCCCCTCCTTTTCCCCTTTTCCCCCTTTTTTTCATCACTTTCCCCCGTTTTCCCCTCCTTTCCTTTCCCCCATCACCTCCCTCCATTTCTCGCTGTCACCGCCTGTCCTGGGCCGTGTCCCCCCATGGTGACCCCGCTGTCCCCTCGGTGTCCCCTCGGTGTCCCCAGGGCGTGGTGCGGGTGACACTGGTGGCCGTGTCCCCCTGCAGTGACCCCTCCCTGGTCTGTGTCTCCCCCTGGTGACCCTGCTGTCCCCCTGGTGTCCCTGATGTCCCCAGGGCGTGGTGCAGTTGACGCTGGGGCCGTGTCCTTGTGCAGTGACCCCTGGTGACCCCAGTGTCCCCTCGGTGTCCCCACGGTGTGGTGCGGGTGACGCTGGGGCCGTGTCCTTGTGCGGTGACCCCTGGTGACCCTGCTGTCCCCTCGGTGTCCCCAATGTCCCCAGGGCATGGTGCGGCTGATGCTGGTGGCCGTGTCCCCCCGTGGTGATCCCCTCTGACCCCGCTGTCCCCTCGGTGTCCCCACGGTGTGGTGCGGGTGACGCTGGGGCCGTGTCCTTGTGCGGCTTTTTCCTCCCTTCCCTCTCCCCTCCTTTTCCCCTCCTGACCCCCAATTTTCCCTTCCTGACTCTTCCCATTTTCCCCTTCTGAGCCCCCTATTTTCCCCCCATTTTCCCTTTCTTCCCCTCTTTTTTTTCCCTTCCCTCTCCCTCCTTTTCCCCTTTTATTCCCCTCTTTTCCTTTCCCCTTCCTTTTCTCCCTTTTCCCCTCCTTTTTTCCCCTCCTTTTCCCCTTTTCCCCCTTTTTTTCATCACTTTCCCCCGTTTTCCCCTCCTTTCCTTTCCCCCATCACCTCCCTCCATTTCTCGCTGTCACCGCCTGTCCCTGGGCCGTGTCCCCCCATGGTGACCCCGCTGTCCCCTCGGTGTCCCCAGGGCGTGGTGCGGGTGACGCTGGGGCCGTGTCCCCCTGCAGTGACCCCTCCCTGGGCTGTGTCTCCCCCTGGTGACCCTGCTGTCCCCCTGGTGTCCCTGATGTCCCCAGGGCATGGTGCAGTTGACGCTGGGGCCGTGTCCTTGTGCAGTGACCCCTGGTGACCCTGCTGTCCCCTCAGTGTCCCCAATGTCCCCAGGGCATGGTGCGGGTGACACTGGTGGCCGTGTCCCCCCGTGGCGATCCCCTCTGACCCCGCTGTCCCCTCGGTGTCCCCAGGGCGTGGTGCGGGTGACGCTGGTGGCCGTGTCCCCCTGCAGTGACCCCTCCCTGGGCTGTGTCTCCCCATGGTGACCGTGCTGTCCCCCTGATGTCCCCAGGGCGTGGTGCGGGTGACGCTGGTGGCCGCGCGGGCGCTGCGCTCCAAGGACCGCTTCCTGGGCGGGCTCGTGCAGGGCCGCTCGGACCCCTACGCGCTGCTGAGGGTGGGGACACAGGCGGCCACCAGCCGCGTCATCGGGGACAGCCTGGACCCCACCTGGGACGAGGTGTACGAGGTGAGCGGGGACAGACAGAGGGACAGGGGGACAGACAGGGGGACAGATGGAGGGATGGACACAGAGAGATGGACACCGAGGATGGACACCAGGGACAGACAGAGGGACAGGGGGACAGACAGAGGGACAGATGGAGGGATGGACACAGAGAGATGGACACCGAGGATGGACACCAGGGACAGACAGAGGGGTGGACAGAGGGACAGAGGCACACAGGGACAGACAGAGGGACAGGGGGACAGGGGGATGGACAGGGGGATGGAGAGAAGGACAGAGGGATGGACAGAGGGACAGGCACAGGCGGCCACCAGCCGCGTCATCGGGGACAGCCTGGACCCCACCTGGGACGAGGTGTACGAGGTGAGCGGGGACAGGGGACAGACAGAGGGACAGGGGGACAGATGGAGGGATGATCAGAGAGATAGAGGGATGGACGGAGAGAGGGACAGAGGGACGGACAGAGGGATGGAGGGATGGACACAGAGAGATGGACAGCGGGGATGGACACCAGGGACAGACAGGGACAGACAGAGGGAGGGACACAGAGGGATGGACAGAAGGACAGGCAGAGGGATGGACACTGGGGATGGATGGACGGACAGAAGGCTGCAGGAAGGGAGGGAGGGAGAGAGAGAGGGACCTGCAGAGTCCCCCCACACCCTCCTCCCTGGCGCTCTGAGTGTCCCCAGCAGGGACAGGGACACCCCAACCCCCTGGGGTGGGACACAGGGAACCCCCAGGGGGATTTTGGGGACAGGGATCCCCCCACACCCTCCTCCCTGGCGCTGAGTGTCCCCAGTGGGGACAGGGACACCCCGACCCCCCGGGGTGGGACACTGGGACCCCCCCAGGGGGATTTTGGGGACAGGGACACCCCGACTCCCCCAGAGGGATTTTGGGGACAGGGACACTGGGACCCCCAGGGGGATTTTGGGGACAGGGACACCCCGACTCCCCCAGAGGGATTTTGGGGACAGGGACACTGGGACCCCCCCAGGGGGATTTTGGGGACAGGGACACCCCGACCCCCCAGGGGGATTTTGGGGACAGGGACACTGGGACCCCCAGGGGGATTTTGGGGACAGGGACCCCCCAGCTGCCGCTGTCCCCCCCAGTTCATGGTGCACGAGGTGCCGGGCCAGGAGCTGGAGGTGGAGCTCTTCGACAAAGACCCCGACAAGGACGATCTCCTGGGCAGGTGAGGGGGGGCCCGCACCCCCAAATTCGGGGAGGGGGCTTCTCCCCCCCTCCCGCACCTCCCCCCTCCCCAAATTCCCAAATTTTCCCCCCCCAGGATGAAGCTGGACCTCGGGGAGGTGCTCAGAGCTCGGGTGATGGACGAGGTGGGTGCTGGGGGTCGGGGGGACGGGCAGGG
>NW_024519309.1:0-260 GCF_017590135.1 Pyrgilauda ruficollis
CCCGAGTTTCCTGCTGTGGGGCAGGGGCACCCAGGGATGATTCAGGGTGGCTTTGAGGAGGTTTGGTTGGCAGCAAGGAGCAGGAGGACCTCACATGAGCCCAGCTCTGCTGAGACCGTGCATTTGTGAGGCTTGGTCTTTAATCTGGCATTTCCTTGGCCCCTTCCCTTTCTGCCTCTGCTTCTGTTCTTCAGGTGCTGACAATGAACTCGGGGTTCTGCAGCGGGAAGGGCTGGGGGGAACTTCCCACTCATCTAAAA
>NW_024519310.1:0-260 GCF_017590135.1 Pyrgilauda ruficollis
TCTTCACCTACAGGACTGGCTTCCAGCGAGACAGACCAAACCCAGCCAAGGACAACAATGAACCTCCTTGTCTTTCTACCGCTGTGCTGCCATCAAATGGCACAAGGGAGAATCTGCTGGGCCCACATCATTCAACCTCCACTGTTCCAGCCTCTGACCCGGTGGGATCCAGAGCCTCCTATCAGCACCAATGGAACAGAATGGGCAGGAGGAACTTGGCTGCCTCCCCTGGGTCAGGATATTGTAGATACATACAGTAT
>NW_024519311.1:0-260 GCF_017590135.1 Pyrgilauda ruficollis
CTCATGCCGTTCTTGAGCGGGGACAGGACCTCGACGCCCTCGCGGGCCACGTGCAGCGCGTTGGTGTCGATGTAGTAGACCTTGCCGCCCTTCTTGTCCTTGTCACCGTCCAGCTCCAGGGACACCTCGTCCGGGGACAGCAGCCCCACCGTGGTGGGGAAATCCGCCTGGGGACAGCGCGGTGGCAGCGTCACCGCCGCGGGGACGGTGGCACTGTCACCACACAGGGATGGGGCCTTGGGCATGGCATGCTGGGGACA
>NW_024519312.1:0-260 GCF_017590135.1 Pyrgilauda ruficollis
TCACGCCTTGGTGTATCAGAAACTGAGTGCCCATCAGGTCTCAGTTTTGTTGGATCGGGTCTACTTTCAGATTTTATCCTTGAAGGATCAGATTTCACATCTATTTTATGCCTAGATATTTCTATTTTCTTATCTGATAATGGTTTACTTGAGTCCCTTCTGATATCATGTCTATGTTTTGGCATTTCAGGCCTGCCTTCATTCTTCTGTTTCGGTGTTTCAGGCCTCTGCCTTATTTCCTGTTTGCCATTATTTTGTTT
>NW_024519313.1:0-260 GCF_017590135.1 Pyrgilauda ruficollis
CCATCCTTGGAGGGCCCTGTTGGAGTCCTGAGGATCACACAAGGCTGAGAATGAGATGGTCCAATAAATCTTCCTGTGGCCACGAAGAGGAGCCCTCAACATCTCTGGCTGATGCATTCTGTGTTTAATCACAAGAACTGGCTAATGGAATCACTTCTGCTCCCCAGACCTAGCCAAGAATAACCACAGTCACATTTTTAGAGGGCTGTCAGTCTAGGCTTTGATGTTCTAATTCTGCACATACAGAAGGGAAAAAAAAA
>NW_024519314.1:0-260 GCF_017590135.1 Pyrgilauda ruficollis
AAATTGTCCCAGAGTACTTGTCAAGCTGTTGGCTGAATCCAAAGCCTGTGAATGTAAATAGAAAGTCCCTCTGACTTCACTGACATTTGGGTAAGCTCATTAAATTGTAACAATGACCAAAAAAATTTCAATGTAGATTGAAAGCATTGTAAAAAAGTTATTTGTTATACTGATGTCTTTAAAATATTTTGACCTTTGCAATCTGGATTCCCCACACATATGACTTTTATCCAACTTCTGTTGAATTGTTCTTTTTTTTT
>NW_024519315.1:0-260 GCF_017590135.1 Pyrgilauda ruficollis
CAGTTACCCCATCTCTAAACCAAAAAAGAACCTGATCCTCCCGAGCAGGCCTGCTTTGGGCTGGGGCGTGCTGGCTCCGGTGGGGCTGACCCTCGCTGTCCCTTGTCCCCAGGGCAGGATGAAGCTGCTGGGGGCCGTGCTGGTGGCGCTCACCCTGCTCCTGCCGGGCGCCTGGGGCAGCGAGGCCTCGCGGACCTGCATCTTCCAGACCCTCAGCGACTCCGACCACGAGTTCTGCAGGTGAGAACCCCATGGCCTCT
>NW_024519316.1:0-260 GCF_017590135.1 Pyrgilauda ruficollis
AGACCAGGGGAGAGCGCGAACGCAGTCCCCCACTACCACAAATTATGCAGTCGAGTTTCCCGCATTTGGGGAAATCGCAGGGGTCAGCACACCCGGAGTGCAAGGGATGAGCCTCGCCCTGGGAAAACCACCTGCCTGATCATGGTGTCTCCCCTGCCAGGTAAGTATGCCTGCCCCGCCGCGCCGCCCCCGTGCCCCGCCCGCCGCACGCCTCGCCAGCACACGGCCAGCCCGAGCCCGGCCCCGCTCCCGCCCGGCCC
>NW_024519317.1:0-260 GCF_017590135.1 Pyrgilauda ruficollis
CCCCCCAGCCCCCCAGGCACCAGTAGAGCGTGGCGGGGTCGGTGCCCCGGCGCAGCTCCAGCAGGCGCGCGCGGCTCTGGGTGCAGAAGAGGCGGATCAGGGTCCCCCGGCGCGAGGCCGAGGCCACCAGGCTGCCCGGGGGGCTCAGCGCGGCGCAGCCCACCTCGCTCTGGTGCGCGTTGATCGTCACCGGCGCCGAGGACGTGCCCGGCTTGGCCGAGCCCAGGTCCTGGGACAGGGACAGGCTGAGGGAGCCCCAG
>NW_024519318.1:0-260 GCF_017590135.1 Pyrgilauda ruficollis
GTTCCCATCCCAATTTCGGGGTTCCCCCCGTGCAGAGTCGCGGCCCAACGGCGAGGCGGGGCGGGCGGCGCTGGCCCAGGAGGATTGTCCCCCCATCGACCAGCCGCTGTCCCCCGAGGAGCGCGGGGGGGCCCCCCAAAACGCGGCCGGGGGGGGCCGCGAGCGCTGCGGCCGCGACAGAGCCTGCTTCCTGCTGGGGCCCGACTACGCGCCCCCCCCCGAGGGACCCCTGCGCAAAGGTGGGTGTGGGACCCCCCCGG
>NW_024519319.1:0-93315 GCF_017590135.1 Pyrgilauda ruficollis
AGATCTCCTGCCCATTTATTTCAATACCAATGACAAACTGGTAATGAGTTTGAGGTTTGGAGGCAGAAGTGTGGAACTGAAGAGAAGAACCTGCCCCACAGGGGACCATATTTAAGGATGGCCTCAGGTTGCCACACAGAACAGACTCCAGTTTTGTAAGATGTACCCTGAATGAATCCAAATGAGAAAATACCAGCATAAAGAGCAAAAAAATATAAATCCCAAAGATGCTGACTTTCCTCATATTTTTCAGGTTTTCATAGGTTTTGATTCTACACGGTTTCTTTTTGTTGGTGGAGGATTTTTGACAAAAGTCACATTAGTAGTCACTTACAATCTAAAGGCATAATTTAGATGTGTTTTGCTCCATCTCACTCTGACTGCACCTCACAAATCATGCACTTCTGGGGTCAGGCCACAGGCAATGCTCCATGTCCTGGCAGCCAAGATATATCCCCAGGAAAAGGTAAATCCTATTTCCCAAAATCACCTACTAAAATCCCAGGGTAAACCTTACAAATAAATCAGTATTGATTAAAAGACAAGAAAAGAAAAATAGATTGAAAATAAACATGGGTTTTAAACAAATAAGAGCAGATGTTGAAGCTTGAGGACCTTGGCTGGTAATTATTGTTCACGTGGGATTAGCACCCATGAGTTTCCCTAAAGTCCAAGTAACTAATCACAGCTCCAGCAGAGATCATTGGGTTTTTCAGTTTTGTTTGGTAGATCTCATCTCTGAACCAATGACCAGTCAGTGCCATCCTTTCTGTACTGCTTAAAAATGAGCAAAAAAGTTCAGGAGGAAGGAAAACAGGCAGTGATGCATCCATATGCAGGGAACAGGAGAAAATCAACAACAGAAGGTACAATCATGTAGGGCTACAGTGCATGTGTGGATTCCCAGGAGAGAAGTGTGACCACACCACTTGTGTACTGATGGCTGGGAATACATGCTGTTCTGTAATCCCAATGAGATCCCAATGAGTAGTGAAGGCACTCAACAATTGCCAGTCATATTCTAACACTGAATGACTGGGAAGTCTCTTAGGGAAAGTTTAACTATCTTTTTTTTTTTTTAACTGAAAACTGCTCAGCATATTAATAAAAAAAATCAAAGGAAACTAATTAGAACAGGGGCAACAAACTTACCTTCATTTGTTGTTTAGTATTCTTTATCAGTGACACATGTCATCACAATTTATGCCCTATTTGTTTATGCACTCAGGCAGTGAGGACTTCCAGCAAAAATTTCTTCTTTTCCTTATGCCTTTACTTTATTTGGAAGGCTGCTTAAACTTTTGGACTCAAGTTTCAGAAAGTCTGGTACCGAGGGTATTTTTCCTTCCTCACTTAATCATGGGCTAATGAATGAAGTCACAAGGTACAAGTTAACACAGCTCCTGAGCTCTTGCTCCTGAGAGTCCAGATCACATTGCAAGGATTCTGTAAAAACTGGCAACGCAGTTAATCCCAGCAATGCCAAAAACCATCTTACTCCACACCACTTGAATAGACAAAAGTCCAAGTTATTTTCAACCAGCAAATTAGTACTGAAAAGAATGAGTCAGCACAAGAAGTTCTTAAGAGGGCTTCCTCATCTAGAAACAAAAGCAAGGCAGAAAAGTTACACATTTTAAAAATGTAGAGGCTACAAGGAAAAACAAAATAATGTTTTGACAAGTTCAGAGAGCTCCTAGTCCAATATCCAAGCAGCCTCTGCTGTGTGATAGCTGGGAAACAGGGATATCATATGAAGATGCTTTCCCTGGCATCCCCTACTGCTTGAATATTGGCCTAGTCAAGCTTCTTATTTATAACACTACCAGCCCTGGCCACTGGGATTGGATCTTAAGGTGGCAGCAGTACTGATGGCCCAATCCTCCATGAAATGTGCCTCACTCTTCTTTAAATTCAGGTAACACCTCTGGCTTCCAGAGCTGTCCTCTCAGCACGTGCTCACTCAACACCCTGCACAAAGGGGGACACAAAGGGCTTGGAAACACCACCAGGGCACAAATAAAGGGTCATTCTTTCAAAGAACTTATGTAAGACCCAGCACTGCCAGATCCCGATTTGATTAATTACTGCCCAAAGATTACCAAAGGCAGCTGAAAGTGCACCCTCTTTCATTTTCTATTTGAGGCCCCTTTTTTGAAAGAAGGAGCTGGGAATTTGAGTGTTTTTAATAAGGCACTCTGTATTTATGCAACAGTCCCTTGGTTATGCTCCGTTATCCCACTTGGCCTTTTTTTGACCTCCCTAGTGTCCATTGTTTGACTCTGCTATTCCCAGCGGAGCTAAATGCCTGAGCCTTGCCAAAGAAAACAGTGTCGTGAATGTGTCAAATCCCAAATTTGTATCCAAAATCCTTGTTTGGGCTCATTAACTGGAAACACAACCACTCAAAGATGCTTTTGGTGGCTTGCAAGTATATTTGAGGGTAAGAGCAGCAAAACAACAAGGTGGTTACCCTAAGCAGACAGTGCCACAACAAAATTTATCTTGAACTCTTGACCTTCCTATTCTATTACAGCTGGTGCTTATGAGGAGTATGAACTTGGAAACACAACCATCTTATGAGTGATTATAGCAATTTAGGATCATAAACCACATTTCAGGAAACAGAAAGGTGAATCTTATCATAGCCACCTTGGGTTTCACCTGAGTGGTTTGTCAGCCAAATTGTGAAGAAAGAACCCAAAGAAAGCATTTGGTGGTAACTAAGTCAGAAGATGGACCTGAATGGCAGATCTGTAATTAAATCTTGGTCTTTAATAAGAACACTCAGAAGCAGTCAACAGTGGTCTTGCTGCCTATACTCAAAGCTCTTTCTCTCACAGAGAGACAGCATCAGTCTGTTAGTATACCCATTAATTTCACAGCATGAAGAGAGATTTGGTAGGATTACAAATCACAGCTTGCTGTATTTTTTTGTCTCCAAGACAAGGAAAATGATTTTGTTTCTTTTCAGAAGTCCTGCGAACAGGGAAAGCACATGTACAGAGCAGAGGAAACCATTTAACAAGCTTTCGGACTAAGCTCCATCTGAAATTTTTCCTGAAAGCAGATGGAAACAATATATTTTTAGCAAATTTTTCCCTAGTCAAGCTTCTTATTTATAACAAGCCTTTTAAGGCAAAAACATCACTTATTAACACTATGAGCAAAGAAGAGAGAAACATTTATGAGGGTGGCCTTGCAGAATCTCCCTATGGCAGACTTTTCTAAACACAGGAGCGAGAAAATAAAAATCCCTCTCAATGGGCAAAATAACATACATTATAAGCCTAACTTAGAGCTGGTTCTAACCAGTTGACTGTAACTTCCAAAACAAAGGAAAGTAAATATTGTCAGCTCTACTGATTATGCTGAAAATGCCCTAAATTGAGATGTGAGCACTCTCCTGACAGGAGAAACAGTTCTGCCATCTCTCACACCCAGCTCCACTTTGTTTCTCAGACATCTGACACCCACCCCTCAGTCATGTCGATAGGCTGCTGTAGCAACCCTAGAGCTTCTTTTAAAAAAGCAGTGCTTGCATTAAGGTCCATTAGGACCAAAACACCATTATCAATGTCTATGTTGAATACTTCAGCATATTTTCTTAATTATTCTCCCTCTAAAAATCATACAATCATTCAGTTTAGAAAAGATCCTCTAAGATCATCAAGTCCAACCATTAACCCAGCATGGCCAGTGCACCATTAAACCACATCCACAAACAACATATCTATGTGTCTTTTAAATGCCACCAGGGTTTGTGACTCCACCACCTCCCTGGGCAGCCTGTTCCAATGCTTGAGCACTCTTGTGGTGAAGAAATTTTTTCTTAGTATTCAGTCTAAACTCCCCCTGGCCATTTCCTTGTCCTACTGCTTGTTACTTAGGAGAAGAGATCCTTGTCCTACTGCTTGTTACTTAGGATAAGAGATCAATCCCCCTCTTGCTACAACTTCCTTTCAGGAAGTTGAAAACAGTGATAAAGACTCCTCTGAGCCTCCTTTTATCCACACTAAATACCTCCAGCTCCCTCAGCTGCTCCTCATAGGACTTGTGTTCCAGACCCTTTATCAGATCCATTGCCCTTCTCTAGACTTGCTCCAGCACCTCAATGTCCTTCTTGTCATGTCTTTCATGCCACAAAACTGGACACAGTAATCAAGGTGTGGCCTCACAAGTGCTGAGTACCAGGGAACAATCACTGCCCTGCTCCTGCTGGCCACACTATTGCTGATACAGGACAGGTGCCATTGGCCTTCATGACCACTTGGACACAGCTGGTTCTTGTTCAGCTGCTGTCAACCAGCACCCCCAGGTCCTTTTCCACCAGGCAGCTTTCCTGCCACTGTCTCCCAAATCTGTGGTGATGCATGGGGCTGTTGTGGCCCAAGTGCAGGACTTTGCCCTGTTGAACCTCATTCTGTTGTCCTCAGCCCACCAACCCAGCCTGTCAAGATCGCTCTGCAGAGCCTTTTTCCCCTCCAACAGAGCAACATTTCTGCTCAACTTGGTGTTATCTGCAAACTGCCTGAGGGTGCACTTGATCCCCTTGTCCAGGTCACAATACAAGGCCCTTGCTGCCAGTGCCACCTTAATATTAGCAAGCAGATAAACATTATCATGCAAGCTTTCTTTAACTGGCGTAGATGCCAAAGCAAACTTCCACTCCGGAGCAGACTGAGTGGGATAAGGCTGCGGATGCAGACACTGGAAAGCATGGGACAACACCACAAGGGAGCAGATGAGACAGTGTAAGGATCTCATGCATGGTCAGAGCCAACACTGCAGTCACTTAAATCACTTCACTATCTGGGGTAACCACCAGACCAGAGCACAATCACAGGCTCCCTGTTCTATGCATGAAGGAAATTAGACAACTAGAAAAGCAAGCTAACAAAAGTGAAGAGCGTCCACCAGCTTTGTCACTACAGCAGCTAAAAGGTGCTTCCTGCAGTACATAATTCCTAGCAGTGATTCCTCTCCCAGAATTAGCTTTTTTGTCCTTTTTTCAAAGCAGGGTTGGTAAAGTCACCTCACTTGGTCACTCAGAGTTGCCTCCCTCCAAGAGCTGAGCAGTTAGGCCACCCGCCGTGGGAGAGCCAGGCTGCAGACCACGCTCCCTCTGAGGGATGGAGACAGCCTTGGCTGAGGGCTGCCACCTCACAGAGGAGATGCTGGGGTTCTGCCCTCTGACCCAATTAATATTTATGCACTTCTTCTCTAACATTAATTGAAATAGGGACTAGAACTTGTTCCCTATTCCCACCTGAGTGGTTTAGCCTTTAGGCTACAGTCATTCTCATCAGCTGGCTCAGTCCCAAAAAACACCACCATTACTCCCAACAATGTGGAACAGCTTCATCTGCAGGAACAAAGAGCCTGCCAACCAAGTGCTAGGGCACTTCCTTCAGAAAAAGAAGTAGATTCACAAATCCTATGACAGAGAACAAACTGGAGCCCCAAACCTCACCACAATCACAGAACCAGAGTGGAAGGACATCACTGGGTGAGGTGGCCAGCTGGGAAACCTCTCCTTGAAAGACCCCAGTAGCTCCTACAGCAGTGCCCTACATGCAGATCTCAGGCCAAGTCAGACCTTTAGATGGACAGAAAATTTTATAAAAAGTAGAAATTGAAGGATGTAACGTCTGCAGAAGCTTCCAGCAGTAGATGACAATTGAATGTACAAAGGACCTAAGGACAACCTACATTATAATGGATGTACCCAAATCTAAACCCAAAGCTGCAAAACAAGAATCTGAAATTGGTGTGTTTGCCCTGGTTACACCATGACAGGGTTTTGACTACAGGTGTTCACATTTAAAGGTTCTCGGTTTTACCCAAAATTGTAAAAGAGAAAAAACCCTAATTTTTCAGATAGAAAAAAATATAATTTTTAATAGGAAACAGCAAAGTTTGATTTAAGCCACATTTAATATAGAAAGTCCAGCTCTTAATATATAACTTTTTAGATGAAAGCCAGCTTGAAGACAATGATTGTAAATTTTTTCTGTTTTCAAACATTAGTTCCACTCAAAAAATCCAAGCTACCATGCCCACACATTTTCTAATTAGCATGAAGTGCAAGATTTTTGTACTGCTGAAGCAAATAATCATTTAGCTACTGATTTCAAGGGCAGCAGGGCAGCACAATTTCACCTTAGACATTTTTTTCACCTGCTTTCAGCAAATGATACATCAGAAATTTCTATTTTTCTCTCCACCCACTCTTCCACTGCCCTCTTTCCTGTTTTTGTCCTCCAGAAACCCAGGTGTGTGCTGTTTCCATGGTCCATTAATACTGCCATCACATAAATCCCCCTGTTCATTTGTTATCTCCTGGGCTGCAGGTACCCAGGTGCCCATTTCTTTGTGCACTCCCCACAGCTGCTGCAGTGGCTTTTTAGTAGAGAGCCCATGAAATTTAACCCTTTTCTTCCTGGTTTTCTCCTTCTCACTAGTCTTAATGGGAAGAAAGAGCTGATCCATACCTGCCTGCCCCTTCAAACACCAAGACATTCACCCACCCACCACAAACAATTCATCAGCCTTGTCTCGTAACACCTTGAACTGTACCCATCACTCATCTCCATTTTCTACACTGTCACCTGCTTCAATCTTTGCCTCATTCTCTTTCCCCTCCAGCTGCCACCTGTTTTGAGTCAGATGCCCAGCTCCAAGGTATTCAGCCTTCCCATGATGGAGGAGTATATACAGACATCACCTCTATATGGAGATTTCCTGTCTGTGGGCATGGAAAACTTTCTCCAGCTTCTGAGCTGGGCTTCCACAACCACCTCTGCCAGTTATCAGCTTCTCAAGGTAGTGATTGCATCTCTATATACAAATAAAATACTTATGGTTATCATCAGAAGAGATTTTCTCACTGGTACAAATGAGAAAAAGTTACTCATCTCCCAAGTAAGTGAACAGTGCTTTTAAATGGGTAAAAAACAGACTCCAGAAAATTAGAAAAGGATAAAAGTTTGTCTTTTAAAAAGATGGTTTTTAAAATATAAATATTTTTTAAATATTTATAATAAATGAGGGCAATTTATACACTGTTACAGAAGGTTATATGATCTAATAACCATAATGATCTCTCCATACAGAGAGGCCACCACCATAAATTGTGTTATGCCTAACATACAGATTTTGTAAATCTAGTCTCTGACTGCTAAAATATTATCTCTCTGGTCTCAGTTTTAAAATCTGTAGAGTTTTGGTTCAAATTAAACAGCCTATGTTCCCTATCTGAGGTCTTGGTGGGAGAAAAAGTAATCTACCAGCTTTTCAAAATGTATATTTTATTTAGTTAGGTGCTAGTTAATAAGTTTCCTATCCAATGCTCTAGGGATTTTTATTACATCAAAAATAAAGCTGGTGGTATTTCACTCCTTTAATCATTTTAACATGAAGTAGAAAGCTATCCATGTTCAGAGATTCCTGGTTCATTAATGCCCATCAGGGTGAAGCACATGACGAAATTCTCAGAAAACATATTTTCCAAGATATGGGTAGTGAAATCAGTTTGTTTGTTTTTGCAGTCTGAGGTGCATAATTCTCCAGAGACCTGAGCCTGATACAGTCCCTTTTATAGCAAGGGAGATCCAGGTCAAGCTGCCCTGCAGACATCAGCTGTGACTGTAAGGCAGATGCTTGCTAAAATGTATGAATTTTTAAACTCCGGGGCTATGGAATTCCCAGGATTGCTAAAAGCCATCAGCATTCATGGGAGTGTACTCTGATGATTCAGAAAATGCTCATACACATTCATAGGACTATGGATTTCTGTGCAAATTCAGAGAGCACAAAGAATTCATCAGATAACTCCCAGGACAGGCTGGAGAGTGGAGAAGCACTGAGTCTATTATTTAGCAGAGTGATACCAATAACAGGGGTAATTTTTTGAAAACCCACCTATCAGTCTTCAGTATCCTAAGTGGATGAGTGCATGGAGAAACTACCATACATTTGTGTCACCCATGCAAAAACACTATTCCCAGAGCCACACAACAGTTTTCAAACCTTTATATTAAGACTGAATGTGAAAGGAATTATTTTTTTTGCTTGTTTGTTTAGTTTATAAAATATCTTATTAAGGACTAAAAAACAGCTATAAAGCATGTTTTTCTTGAGGGGAAGAGGTAAAGGGCAGGAAGGGGAAAAAACAGGATACAATCAGGTAACTTGTGTCCAGAATCTACCCATCTATCTTTGCATCACTCAGTACAGAGGCCCACAAAAAAATGTCATTTTTTCTTTCTTTTTTTTCTCTAATTAGATTTCCAGATTGACTGCCTAAAGAGACAAATTGCTTCCTCATTGTAGCAATCCACCCACAGCAGCACCTAACTGTGGCTTTACCCCAAAACATACCAGACACTTCATACTTTTTTTTCCTCACTTTTGTGGCTGTCAAGATTTGGAGTAAGTTTAGTCTGCTTTTCCCTGCTTGCAGGAGGCAGAACCAAGCAGACAAATTCATAAACACTTACAGGAGAAGGTCATGTCCTTTCAGCAGGCACTTGGATATCACTGCCATAGGACCAAGGGTTACCAGGCCCGGCACAAGTGAGACTCCTTTGAGCACAAGGTGAAATACCAGCATAATTCAGTGTGAAAAGATTACAAAGAGCCTGAAGTAGGTGCCAATCACCCCCTATCTCTTATTATTTTTCGAGTAATTAATCATAATAGAGTGTGGTGTAATCAACTGACTGCACTGATTCCATTTATGCTTCTGCATTGATCGTAGTAACACAAAATGAAAGTTCCACCTAGTCAAGGACTTGATACTCGGGGTACAACATCATCTTAGTAATAACAATCAGTTTATCAGCCTTATTTTTATTCAAGTAAATTCCTTCATTGCACTTTAATTAACTACTATGGCTTGATTCTATTTAGCATTAGAGCAGGAAATAATTGCAGCTGGCTTCACACTAGGAGTTACTATTATCACCAAGGAAACGCGGACAAGCAATATTCCAGGGAGAACAGGTACTGAAACTGCCTCCTGAACAAACTGCAGATCAATAATCATGATAGAAAATGGAAGGGATATTTGCATTTGAAGGAGTCCCAGAGGAAAAGAATGGAGTACAAAGACAAATGTGCACTTTTTCTAACTTGGTTGTTCATTTGTGTCTGAACCCCAAGTCATCAGGACCTGTGAGCCAAACCAAATAGGTAGGGCTGTCAGCAGCTGGTTGTCTGCCACCAAGAAGATTTTAGGATAGGATTTTATGACAAGTAGATAAAAAATAATTTAAAATAGATTTTTCTTTTGTAACTGCAACAGCAATTACAATCACATATTTTAATTCAATATGTGAACAACTGCCATGTGTGTACTTCCTGAAACCTGATCTGTATTATGGGCAAGTGCAGTACAATAAAGATGTTCAATGGGATTAAAGGCCTCAGTTCCAGGGATACCCTCCCTGTTCCAGGGCTTTCTGTAGGCTAAAAGGATGCTATTCCATCCAGCTACAGAAAACATGGCTGTCACTGTGATATTTTATGAAAAAATCCCTTCATCAGGATTTTTTCTCCTGAGAAGCTGAGAAGCCTCAGAAAAGAAATGTAAACAATAATTATCTGCTGCTTTGGAATGTGGCAGGTGCATCTGTGATTGGTTCCATGTGAATTGTGTTGACTTAATGACCAATCCCAGTCCAGATGTGTCGGGACTCTGGTCTGTCACAGGTTTTTATTATTCATTCCTTTCCTAGCCTCTCTCTCTATAGTTTAGTATAGTTTTAGCATAGCATTTTTAATATAATATCATAATATAATGAACTAATAAATTAATAATTAATTAATTTATAAAATTAATTTACGAAATTAAATTATAAAATTAATAATTAGTATAATAAATTAATATAATATCATAATATAATAATCAGCCTTCTAAGAAATATGGAGTCAGATTCTTTTCTTCCCTCATCCTGGGACCCGCAAACACATCAACACATGGTAACCATTAAGATTAATGAATTAATGCATTAAGTAATCACTTTCCAGAAGCACATAGGAAATGTCTCCTTCAGCAGCTGGACAGTGGGGAGAATCCCTATGTCCAAGCATTCCCAGGGAATGCAGGCAAGGTGTGGGCTCATTTCCAAGTGCTGCCTTCCCCTGCATGTAGTTGTTCTGCTGCATTCCATAATTTCCAGATTCCAATGGGAAAAAAGGCAAGTTATTAAATATTACTTAATTCTCCATCAAAATTATTCAATGTCTCATATGGTCAATAACTACATCTGACTTCCTTACTGTTACCTATTTTCTAAGCATAAGCATGCATTTTCATTTTGCTTTACAGTAGAAGAAAACCAGCAAAAGCTTCATTTAATTCTAGGCAGTCCAGAATACCTGAGAAATTACGTAAATGCTGAGAAAGAGAAGAGATGCATGAATATCAGAAGAGTGCAGAAAATATGTTTATGTAAAATTCAGTACTACAAAATATAATGCAAAATGCTAAAGTGCTTAGGAATTACAGCTTCTTGATTTGGGTTTTATTATATTTTTAAGGTGGTGGTGTTGTTTAAAACCAACAAAAGTTGTATTTTCTCCTTTCTAAATTGTAGCCTTCTCAGGCCACGTGGTTTCTGGGAATATCACAGACTGGGAGCTGAGCATTTTAATTTCCTGTAATGTTTTGTTTACTCAGAGCCATGTTATCCATGATACCCTAAAGAAATTCAGCCCCATTTACCTCTTTCAAGTCTTGGACAATAGCAGTGAGCCTCTCATTCTCTGCCTGAACGTTGGTGACCACAGCCCTGCTCTGCTTGAGCTCGTTCTGCATCTCCAAAATCTTGCCCAGGTAGTATGCTTCCTTTGATGCAGACTCCTGGAGGAGAGTCTCTTCCCGCGTTTCACCATCTTCGGCCACTTTGCGGTGAACGGAGAAGGACTGGCCAAAAGCCTGCAAGGGGAAAACAGAGCACAGTAAAAACCTATTGAAGCCCTAGAACAATTATCAACAGTACCAAGCAGCTGCACAGCCAGTAGGAATGGGATAGATCTGCAAATCCCAAACTCTGACCTATTAAACACTGTCCCAGCAGCTGAGCGCCACCATCCCACTTAGCTGGAATGAAGCATCTTGAGGCTGCTCCCATTTGCAGTCTGGATTTATGGCCCCCATCCAGTCAACCACCACTGAGATCAAGATGGTGCTCTGCCAACTGGTCATTAATTAGTTCCAATGTTTAATCCTCCTGCACGAGGCCAGCCCATAATTCATCAACTCCTTTCTTCTCTGGTTCCGCAAAATAAACGCGTGGCTTGTTTTGGCTTAAAGAGCATAAATAGCTGACAAATCTCACTGAATTGCTTTCCATTTCCAACAACCTTTTCCTATAGGAGCTCATCTCCCGGTATGGAAAAATGTTCCTATAACCTGGAAGAAAAGTAAATGAGCTGAGAACCAAGCAGTGGCCATCTACACTTCTGGGATGCTAAACACAAACTGTGTGAGCCCTTTCATTTCATTTATACTCAGTGTTTTTTGCTTCTTTTGGATATTTAACTGTTTGAGAAATAGAGAGAGAATTTCAGTGCTTGTCTTCTTGTTACTGGCTTACACTGATCAATTTAATAAGACAGTATTCCTCAGTGACAATTTCTGATGTTATTTTTGACAGCTCTGGAGCAACCTGGAAGAAAGCAAACTACAAGCCATGATAGTAGATATGACGGAGATATCATTTAACTACAAAAAATGGGGGAAAACCCAGATAATATAATAACATAAAAATAATGTAATAAAATAATAGACACAAAAATAAAATTAAAAAACCCCAATAAAATATAAAAGAAAAGAAAAGCAAAACCTGATTTGAGTTTATTACCTTTTAAAAAAAGGCACTTAGTTGAAAATGACATGACCTGATTCTGGAGAAAGACAAAAGAAGGCTTCTAATGTGAAGAATATTTATCCTAACACAGGCAGAAGTTCTCTCATGTATCTTAAATCCAAGTGAACACATCTGGAAGACAACAATTTTTTTTTTCTCCTAATATGTGAGAGAAATTTGAGTCATGGTAACATGCTATTTCAGTGAAAAATTATCCCTAAAAGCCACATTTGTACCCAGTTCTGTAAAACCACAGCACAGATTTGTACCCACTGTAAGCTGTGGCCTCCTTTGCCTTCCCATCGATAAGCCTTGCCAAATTAAACCCATTGTTTTACTGCTGCTATTTATATGCTTTCAGAACACGTTCTAAGCTTTACTGGCACTAGAACTGAAGCAACCCTTAGAAACTTCAAAGCAAAACTCCCTTCAAAAACTTCTCAGCTTTTAAGTCTACTTCACTTGGAGAATCCTGTGAACTCAGCATTAAAGGATTCTAAAAATATTCAATAATGTATTAACCCAGCTGTCTTCTCAAAAAGCTGTAAGTTACTGAAATAGCAAGCATCAGCAACTTGCCAAATAGGATTTTCCAAATAACAAGAAATTCAATTTAATGAAACTTAAGCACCGATATCTGTGAATCTAAGACAACTGTTTTGGGAACACTGCTAATAAATTATCTTCCTCTACATACTTATGGCTCACTTTTCCTAGTTTGAGACTGAACAAAAAGCACCAGTCAAATAAAGACCTTACAAGACAAATGTTAAGGGGTAAAATCAAAACACAGCAGAAGATAAATGAATAAATGTCACCTGGAGCACTCACTCTACCAGAGAACTACAGTTCAACACCAATACATAGTGATGACAGCCTTCCAGATGCAGACCAGGTTTACCTTAATGTACTTTGAAGGTACACTTTTAGCATGTGTGATGTTTGAGAACAGCTATTGGGGAGGGTGCACAGCATAGTGGAAAATTACTGTGTACTCCACATTTCCTTGTACCAATGGCCACATAAAATATATAAACTATTTTTTTCCTATGAAACCAGTTTGAACACTACTGTATCACAGAATGGGTCACATTAGGAGGGTCACCTAGTCCAGTAAGCTACCTAGTTCAACCTCCCTGCTCAAGCAGGGTCATCGCTGAGCACATGGCACAGGATTACATCCTGACAGTTCTTGAATAGCTCCAGTAAGGGGGACTCCATAAGCTCTGGGCAATCTGTCCCAGTGCTAAGTAACCTGTATAGTAGAATTTCTTCGTAATTTCTTTGACGGCCAAGCCTATCCATATCAGAATATTTAATTTCTTTCTTAAAGTGCTATCAAGATGTTAAAATCAGGGGAAGGAAAGCAGGCAAGCATAGCTCACTTTTGATATTGTAATTATGCAGATAAACACAACAAGGAGATGAACATGAAATACCTTTTAATTATAAGCAAGCAAAAAGTTCTGCTTCTCTATTTCATAGCCTGTACAGAACACCAAAAGGTTTCAACTTTCCACTTAAAGTCTTCCATAAGATTGATCACTTTTAAATTAAATCACATATCAATACTTTTCAGCTGGTAGCCAAATATTTGTTCTATTTTGATTTTAATTATTTGCTTAATACTTATCTACAAGATCTTACAACCTTGCTATGATGTGAAATATTTCAAGTAACTGTGCTCACATGAGAAGGTGATGACCTGGTCTGCAAGTTAAAGGAGGTTCATTTGCCATTGGATCATGTGCTGGATACAAACTGGTTTTTGCTGAATAGATCTTATGGTGCTGCATATGTGGGAATACCAGCCTGCCATGGAAGCCTGAATGGAGAAACAGTTTTTCCTGTGACATGACACTGAGGGAAAGGAAAAACAATGCAAAAGCAAAGCAGATGTTCCCTGAATTCACCACTGAATAAGATCTTGGTATTTTCATGGAATGGACTCAAGTAATCTGAGTATGTGCTGTACTATACTGTGCAGATGTATCAGTTAATTACCACTGCTCTTTTCAGCCTGGTGCTGCTTGGTGGGACTCCTCATTAAAACTACTGAGAAATCACTACTGGTTCTTGGTTTCAGTAATCACAGCGTGGGGATTTCCTGACATATCCAGATTCAAATTTGGACCCAGAAGGTGCTGTGCAGTCCTTCAGGGCTTCAGTTTCCTTGAGAAACCCCCTCCCAGAGTGGGCACAATAGCTCAAATCAGCCACAAAGACTGAAGCAAGTTTACTGCTTCAACAAAGATCATCCTAACAGAGAGCAGTCAGATTTTCACCTTGCACTGGTCCCATCATTTCTCTCAGGATTTTTGTTTGAAAGGATGCTCTTGAGTTAGAAGATGCTTTTTTTTATAAATTGGTTGTAAAAGTCAAGTAACAAGACACCATTAAATTATGCATACACATGTATCTCCTAAAACCTCAGAACTGTATAACTCTACCGTGATTTTTCAAAGGCATCTTAAAATTGGAACTTTGAGAACAATAAAATATTGATCACTATCTGAGGCCATGATAAAGGACAGTAAAAGAGAATGCACACAAGGAAGAGATCAAGTGATCATGCAGAAAGGTGTAACTTTGGAGGAAAAACACCATTTACTGTTGAACTCTAAGTAACCCCAGATGGAAATTCCAGTGTGAGAAGCAAACAAGTATGACAGAAATAATGCTGTGAACAAAATGGGCACAGACCTACAAAGGAACAATAGAAAACTGACTGCTCCAGACATGTCATAGTTATATGATAAATACAAACAGCAGTATAAAGCTAATGTGCAGTGACATAAAATGATGTCTAAAACAAAAATTATACTTACCACTTCAAGAAAGAAACTAAAAAAGAGAAGCTAGATTTCTAATTTAGGTGTAGAATGCAGCACACATGCAAAAGATTAGTTTAAAACTTAAGTAGGTAATGAAGGCTGCTTTTTCTGAATTTCACTTTTATTTTTACTAATAACCTCCTGGGGCTGAAGCATTCTGAAATGCTTCACAGAAATTCATTCTACTCTGGAGTAATTAATAAGCAGTAAACACAACCTGACTGCTGTCAGGACAAGCACGTAGCCTACCTTTATGGCTTTGACACTGACTGTAGTTTTTTCTGATGCATAATGCAACAGCACTGAACTTGTTCAAATGATTACCTATTTGAGCTGCTAACTTGCTGCAAAGCAGTATCATGTATGTATGATGTATTAGTTACCTCCACATTCATAGCACAAAAGCAGGGAAAAAACAGCCTATAACCAAGAGAACAGCCTAGTTCCTAGTCAAATGTCAGTATGGCACCACAGATGGAAATCTTTGCTCAGGATGCTATGGGATAATTCCAGGAACAGGCCTTATTTTCTTGCACAACTTGAATGTCCATTTGTCACCGAATATTCCTTTAGTCATTTGCAATCCCACGTCCCTAAGCTAAGACTTTTTTTTAAAGTTTACTATATATGAGTATTTTTTAGGTTGAGTTTTTTGGTGGTTTTTTTGTTGGTTTTTTTTTTTCCCCCCAAAATTCATTGACAAAAAGCTCAAGGTTCTTTGAATTTTTTCTGCTAAGGACCAATCAGTGGCAGACAGGTCTGTGAAAAAATACCCTCTAGGGAAGGCTGAGCAGCATCTGAGCAGGATCTGCTCCTTCCCTCAAACTCAGTTGGTACAAAGCTGCTTCCTCCATAACTTGTGATGTGGCACTGAATCTAAACGCAACGTGTTTCTCAGCAGTGCAACAGCAAAAAACGCCCTTGCAGAGGTGACTGATGGGTTCTAGTCAGAAAGCAGATTATATCTGCTTTCTTAAAACTTTACCAAGTTTTAGACCTCTAAATTTTGTCATAATGTAGACTAAATCTTTGTGCAGCTGGCATGACCTTCTCATGTTCATTTAAGATGGCTGAGGCAGGTCAAGAGTTTTCTTTTGGAAGCCAGTACTGAAGTTATTAAAGCCCTCAAATGCTTGGCATTGAACTTGGCATACTGCAATCAAAACACAGGCAGATGCATGCTTAATGATGACAGGAGAAAAAAATTAATAGGCATTTTGTGGATAGTGCATGTGAGATGGACAGCACATGCAGGGAAGCAGATTGAAAACTCAAAACCAGATTGATAACACAGACTGACTCAGCATGGGCTTATAAGCAAGAAAACTAGATCATGAGCTTCCAGGTTGACAGGCTAGCTGAAAACAGCTGATTGTCTGATTCCTCCTGTGTTCAGCAACGCAGGATACTGAACTCTTCTGCAGAGGCAGAAGATTCACCATCTATCTCAGCACTAATGTAGCTTTCAGCTCACAACACAAAACAAGGTTCCTAGACTTAACCTGTTCCCCAGTCAAAAGGAATGAGACAATTGATGAAAATGATGAAACATTGTACCTAAGCACCTGGCTAAGCAGTGGTAGTTTCAAAATGTCCAGACTCAAGATGGTAAGTTTTATGCTTTATGGAACAAAAGATTAATGGGATTTTTGTGTATTTGAGTTTTATTTTCTTAATGTAACAACATACCTTTTACTTCATAGGCCCCATCTTGCAGAAAAAAAAAAAAAAAGCTTAAAAGTTTTGCAGTCAATCTGAAGGAAGCTAACAAACTGAGGGTTTATCTGTTCTCATGCAAAGAGTCTACTTTTTGAAAATGGTGAAAATTAAACTTTAAAGGACAGGTTTTCTTCAATTCATGCTTTGCTACAGATAATTGAGGAAACTCAAGTTCCCATTTGAAACGTGAGGAGAGTATCTGCTGCTGAGTGAAAAGGATGTCAGAATAAATCTGTTCATGATCTGAAATAAAAGATACTATAGTTATGATAGGACAAGAGGAAATCACCCCAGTCTGTGCCAGGAGAAGTTCAGATTGAACATTAAGAATTTCTTCACTGAAAGGGTGGTCAGGCATTGGAATAGGCTGCCCAGGGAGGTTGTGGAATCACCACGTCTGGAAGTGTTTAAGAAATGATGGGACATGGTTTAGTGCTATGGTTTAGTTGACATGGTGGTGTTTGGTCAAATTTGGATTTTACCTTAGAGATCTTCTCCAACCTTAATGACTCTATGAGCATGGTGCAGGGAACTGAGAAATCTATAAAGGATACTTGAAGAAGCTACCACCTACGGGCAAAAAAGCATTTAGCTTTATCTCCAAATACCAGCTTATTAATTCAACTCTCTCCAATAAAAATGCAAATGCTGTTGCAATGATAAAGTCACATAAGTCAATATCTGCATAAGAGATTTCACTTGCAAAAGGAACTTGCAAGCCAAGGTGATGGAGGTTTTACCCCTGCCAGAAATGCTAAGGAGATCAGATACATGGAAAACATAACTAATCCTGAGTCTATTTACTGATGTAGAGCAGTAGGACAAATGTCAACAATTCACAGGCCTTTCCCCAAGGACGATTTGGGTAAAAGAGTGAACAACGCAGATGCTTCTGTTTGTTCTCAGTGGATCCCTTCAGTATCTACAGTCTTCTTGAAATTCTTATAGCAGATGCTAATCAACAAAGCCTTCAGAAAACACAGAGAAATTTATATTCAGCTCAGCCAAAGACACAGCCATGCTTCTGCAGTCCCAGTACACAGTGTGCTGATTTCCATCAAAATGTGAGGCCTCAGGCAACCACTCTGCCTTTTTATAAATAAGGAACAAAACCACTCCTAAATGTGATGGTTAGGAAATATTTATAGACAAGAAGAAAGCACGACCATGAAAATGAGCATTCAATGCCAATATCCATTGTTCACCTGCAATCAAAAGGGGGAGTGAGTAAGAATTTCCATTTAATTGCCTTTAACTGCACTCTAGATAGGGATTTCAATTCCCCATCCCTAAGCATTCCCTCCAGGCACAGAAAACACAAGAAGGGGGAAGCTTGTAACAAAGAGCACCACTTATCTACAACAGACAAATTAGTTTCATGCTGGTAATTCTAAAGCAGCTCTGTTCAAAATTCCTATGGCCAAAAATGAAATTATTTCTATAAACAAAGTAATCCATATCTTGTTAATGAAACATAAGGTGGCTTACAATTTCGCACAAATTACTATCAGACCAACATCCAGCTATTATGAAATTTCAATTAAAACCAATAGAAACACTACCAGAACAAGCCAGTAAGACTATCAGGAGATTTTTAATTTTTTTTTAACAAAACGTGCCCGAAGGCAGAGATGAAACCAGCCTTCCACTGAGGTCCTATTACATTTGCACTCAGCACCAAAATCCCATTCTTACAAAACCTTATATTTTTCTTTTCTAACGGATTTTCTTCTCTTTTTCTAACTATGAAATGGCTGAAATAATTGCAGTTATCTCTCCTGTGCTTGCTTGAATAAAGCAGCAAAGAATTAATGCCAAAATCCAGTTCTTTAAGAGTTGCCAGCCTGCTGGGACATTCTAGTTATTTCAGGTTAGCTCCCCATATGTAAACTCACATTCCATAGTCAGACCACATTTACAGAGCATTTTAGGAACCATCTAAGCAAAGTCATGCTGGTAGTGAATAATAAAAACAACCCACTTGCTTAGTGAATCACCTAAAAGGGGAGAGAGGGTCAGACCCTTCTCAGCAGTGCACAGGAAAAGGGCAAGATACAAGGTCACAATCTGAAACCAAGGAAATACACACAAAACTTAGGAAAACCCACCCTGAGAGTGGCAAAATAAGTGCCCAGAGCAGCTGTGTACCCTCTATCCTTGGAGACTCCAAACTCAGGGTCTAGGACAAGACACTGACAAACACTTAACTTTGAACCTCAGTCAGGTGATGGACAAGATCACCTTCAGGAACCTCTTGCAGACTAAATTCCACTATGATTCAGGGAGCAACTCTCTGTGCTGGAACAACTGGTAGGCACTACACTTCTCATGGACCACGCAGCTGAAAGAGCCATGACTCACAGTTGGCCAACTCCTTAGGTATCTTTAACACCAACCTAAACTTGGAGATTACCAAAAGCAAGACCAATGTGGTTTTACTGTAATAAACAAATCTGATTATTTAAATGAAGCAGAGACATTAAATTTTAACGCCAAGAGCACAAAGGGACCTGGGGTTTTAACTATTTGTGCCAGCACCCTCAACCAGTTTTATTGCAGCAGTCATAAAAATCTGACCCTGACAGTAAGGCTCCATCTAAGTCAAATTCATCGTAACAAGTGAAGATGAGTCTTGAGCCTACAGCAGTCAGGGCAGAAAAATATCTTCCAAAATAAGAATTTCATTAACAACTATATTTACAGAATACATGTTTTCTGTATATCCTACTAAAGTAATCACACTCATTAAATTTAAAGCCTTAATTTGCCTGATACACTTACACTCCTATTATCTGCAGTTCTTTATGTGAATTACCAGCAGAGCAGTTCTGATTACTCCATAGGCAATTAATAAGAATTAGCTCTCTCCTTGTGATCACACATGACTCACTTAATGTCAGCATTTGGAAACCAGAGTTGTGCTTAGCAAGTACCTTGGACAATGGAAGGCAGGGAAAGAGCTCCACATTCCAGTTCCTGGAAATGGAGTATAAGCTGGCAGGAGGCACACATTAACTTCTAGAACAATAATTTTTTAAACCAAAAGTTTGAAAGGAGAAGGATTATCCAGAGATTTCTGCTTCTTCAGGCATTTACAGAAACTCCTAAAAAATTAAGTTAGAAAAATCTCTAAATAAAAGCACGCCATTTAGAACAAGAGGCCAAAATTACAGACCTCTCACTTATTTTCAAAGGAAGGTTTAATTAGAGTGCTGCCAGCCACAGAATTACCATGGGGAACCTTATGCTTCCATTGGCATTCATCAGTGCAGTGCACACAGCTGTTTCACAGAGTGCTCTTGCAGCTGCGTGCTCACTGCAAATGCTGGATAATCTCAGGTCTCCAGAGCAAGTGACTTTTTAAGGTATACAGTGGTACTGATAATCATGTTACAGCAACAATAGTTTGCCTACTCAACCCCCTCAAAAAAGTGAGACTCAAAGAATGGGATTGCCAGAAATTGTCCCACTGTAATCCTCAGAGAGCTTTAATTTATTTTGCATAGACTAAGAAGAAAAAACACCAAACAAACACAAAATACCCAATTAAAAAAAAAAAACTTGTCCATTTATCCAACCAAAGCAGAAACAGTGATGAAAGGAACTTGGTGTACACTGCTGGCCAGAAAGAAGATCTATTCAGGAGGAGAGAGGGATGTGTCTGACACAGGGGGCTGCGTGAGAAGGTGGAATGCCTGGCACTCCTCCAGGCACTGCTGCATCCACACGTGTCTGTCTCAAGCCAACCCAACAAGAAATTGAAGACAGACTGTGCCCCATGCTGTGCATTTGTAAACCTACATGTCCAACTGCAGCAGGGCTCCAGACTGATCCCATTTGTCACCCCAACAGAAGCAAAAGGCAGTCATCCAACAAAGATTTGGCTTTACAAGTAAGAAATCTGCAACCCGAGCCATGTGTCCAGCCACAGCTTCCCCAGTGCTTTTGCTCAAGGGCTCAGCTCTCCCTCCACTACGTGCCTTTTCCTGCATGAACACAGAGGAAGTCATCTGCAGAGAGGATGGGATTTCAAAACTACACACAAAACAATGAGACCAGGAATCAGAGGCAACATCCAGGGTTGCAGGCATGTTTATAGGATGGACCTGTCTTAGGTCAACCAAAATCTTAAGTAGTTGCCAGCCTTGTTCCCTGACAGTGTCAAACACATAACATTGCCTGATGATGAAAACTCCCATTTGTGAAACATATTGTCTCCCAGTGAGCAATATGCAAAGAATAACAAGTTTAAGAGGATAACACGCTTTTGCTTTGTCAGCAACTTTGTCTCAGGGAGACCTACCTTCCCAACTGTAAGATAACTGCAGAAGCCTATGCAAACTAAGCTTCCATGACTTACCTAGTGCTACTGAAAGAGCAAGCAGAGATTTCACTGGCTTCAGTGAAGCTCAGATTTTCCCCTTGGGTATTTATTTCTGGATGATATACTGTGTTCTGGCTCCTCATTCACTATATTTGCTCACATGGAAGTTGCCAGCAAATTACAAGCCATTTAAACAACAAACTTTTGAAAATCAGCAAAACCTGTCACTCTGAGCTCTTTCAGCAAGCACTTTATTTTCACAGAGACTTTCAAACCACTTCAGCATCACCAGGATTTTCCCTCTAGAATCTTGCTTTTCACAGCAGCAGTTTTCATTAACTAGGAAGGCTTCTTTCCTCCCTTGACACCCATCCACGGGAGTGTGGCCGGTGGCCCACAGAGCAGAGGATCAGCAGCACAGACTGGAGAACACCTCAGTCAGCAGCCAGCCAGGGAGTGCTTAGCTGGCTGCCTAAATCTGTCCCGGCGCCGGATGCAGGAGCTGTCCCTTTCTTTTCCAGAAAGGAAGCTTTAACACGTCCCTGAACTTGATACTTAGCAAACTGTCACAGAATGCATCACAGCACAGGGTGATGGCCATTTCCACAACTGCAACAGCAGAACACAAATATCAATGCTTCCTACAAATGGAGGTGGATGGTTTCCTGCTTTTCTAAAGAGATTTAAAGCAAAACAATTCACATCAGCACCAATGAAGTACAAAAAGACACTTATACAAGTCTGCACATGTGCTCACACACACACCAAAGGAAACAGCAGAAAAGGGGTTAAAAGGAAAGTCAGCAGTTATTTGCTGCAGTATCATAGATGTGATTTCATGTAAAACAAAAGGATGAACAAGCTGACATAAAGATAAGGTGCTAAGATAATGAAGAACATGAGTGGAACCATAAAATATCCAGATACAGACAGCTGTGAAATTCACTCTTCTGGAGGAATGAAATAAAATATAATGCACAATATCAAACCAGCCATCCACTCCTAATGCACAAAATTAGTTTGTCATAACCAGTCAGTAAGACACATGCTAAGGATCTGATGTCCTCTGTCCCTTTTCACACAAATGCTCCTGATTTGACCACCTGTGTACACACATGTCTTAGTTCTTGAGAGTAAGAATGCATAAGAGTGTGAAAGAATGAAATCTGTAAAAAAAGGAGTGCAGGTAGGTGGGAGTCAGACATCTGATTCATTCTGCAAAATTAGCAACACCTACACACTCCATAAGGTCTCCAGAAGGACAAATAGTTTGCCTCACTTGGGATATGACTTTTTTTAAGTTTAAAAAAAACTACCCCTCTAACCATAAAGACCCGCTGTAAGACATCTTCATATTACCAGAAGTACACTGGCTCACTGGGAAGGTAACACAGTGAGTACTTTGTAAAAAGCACACCTCACAATTCACAAGTTTTAATTCATTCTCCAATGTTGCAGTGAGTGGTGAAGCTGAAAAACTTCAGTCTGAAGTCAGTGACACACAACTTTTCTTTCTTTTTGTGTGTGTGTGGTCTCTGTAGCACATCACACCAGCCAGCCACGGCAGACCAACCACCACTGCTGCTCCTGTGCATGCCTCAGATACTGTGTGGCTGCTCTACACAATATTATAATTAGGGCACGCAAAATCAACATGCATATGTACAATATATACTCAATTGTAATCCCGTGTAAATGCATTGTCATGTTCTTGAAATATCATATGCACCCTGAACAAGAGCTATCATTCTATTGATAGAAAATGGTGAAGCAAATCATCCAAGAGAATTTTCAAAGCAAAGCTCATCTTCCAAACTTGACCACTATCAGTGATTGATAAACATGTGTTATGATCAAGACCCTCTAAGAATTCCAGGTGAGCAGGAAGGCTGGTGACACTGACCATGGATGGAAGGGACACAGGATGCTCTGTGCCATCCTGGGCTCATCCAATGCCACAGCAGGCAGGGTCCCAGCATCAGGAGGGATGCAAGATTCCTATCTCTCACTACAATTCCCATCTGTCATTGGATAACTTAGATACCCAATGGCTATTTATATTTCTTACCTGGATCCCAAAAGAACCAGGATCACCTCAGTGCAAAACAAGCTGTAAGCAATTTCCATTTATTGTTAGCCTCTCATACCCTGAGTTATGAAACCCTTCTATTACTGAAAAAGCATTTCTAATCTACATGTGTAATTTATACTGTATCATATCTGATGACTCTTTAGATTAAAATATACTATTACAACATTACACTGACAGGAATGCAGCTCACTATAGGGATGCTCATTTTCAGTTGCTTTACAAAGAGCTTTTTGAGTGTCAGATAAATCCACATCGGAGAGATAGGTCAGTTAATTGAAGTATTTCACATTTGAGTGGGACAAAGAGATCCTTATTGACTCCCACTTTGAGGCAATTCCTGAGAGATTTGATGGTTTCTTTTCTGTTTGTCTTAAACTTGAACCTCTGAACTGCCGCACGTCCATGAGTTAAGTTGTAGGGAACACACATCATTGGAAACAGAAGCACTAAGTGAAAATACAGTGTCATCAAACAACATATTTCTTTTGCATTTATAGATATGACTGAATTTTTTTGATTCATAGATATTTCCTTGAGTCAAAATTTCATTGCAACCACCTTTACTGGGAAGCCAAACTTCTAAAAACAGTGGTAACTTCATACAAAATCTGTGTAGACGACATTTCAGTCAAGTTAGCATACATTTCTGCCCTAATGCAAATTTAAAAGGCTGTCAACATGGAGAATTCAGACTTACAGTGCTAGATCTCTGAGAAGAAATCAATTAGGACAGAATTCCAAGGGAAAAAAAAAAGAACTTAAGACATCACGACTCTGCTGCTTCAGACAGAAATAGCACAAAGACAGTGTAATCACCTGCACCTAATTGCACACCAGTGTTGGTGATTCCAGAACACTCCAAGATGGAGATCAGTTTATTGCCAGATGAAGAATTGTTTGCACCTGGTGGGTTAATACAACACTCATTTTGCAAAATCATTAGCCTGTGGAACCACACAATCAAAACTATGATAAACACAGATCAAGGAAAGGAGTAAAACTGCACTTCATTGATCTAAGGACCCACAAATTAATGAACTACGCCAGTTATGTCAACTTTTCTCCTAATTTGGAAAGCAGCACTGAGTTAATGGGGCTGTCAAAGTATAAATTCAGGGTCACCAGCCACTGGAGGGATCCCTGGGAAAAGGAGCACATGTGCCAATGGGAGGAAATATATGCTAATGACTCTGGGGAAATGGTTATCATAGGAATGTTTCTTCTGGGAAAACCTATTGTGAAAAATGCTAATCACTTGTTTTAAAATTTTAAACGTTTAATAGTAATAAAATAGTTATAAAAATAATAATAAAAACTAAAGCAATACAAATTTGGACAATCGGAGTTAGGAAAATAAAGCACAATAAGAAACAAAGAATTACAGACATCCATGTGTCTGGTACTCTGCCATAGAAACACACTTTGCTAACAAAGGATTAACCCTTAAAAGCAACAGCCTGTTGCATATTCATATACCTCATACATGATGCAAACATTTCTTTCAAACTAGGGATTTTTCTGTTTATTGTCAACTTGCCCCCCTCATCTTATAAATCAATCACCTTGGTCCCCACAAAGTCTGGGCTATCCCAAATAGGAGGATTCTCTTGGGATCTTGGTTCTTGTTGCTGTTATCTCTATACAAAGAATTTCTTGATTATCTTATCCATTCCTTGAGCTAGTTACAAAAAGTATCTTGTATCACATAGTTTCTATTTTAATATTATACTATAGCCAAAAAACTATATTTACCACACTATTAAAAAAGATTAATACAACCTAACTTTCCAACATAACATATATAGTATTCATTTTAATATTTGTAAAGAGCCAATCATATAATATGCACTTTTCACACCTATGAATATGTATGTAAAAAACAGTACAGGAACAGGAGCCTTTTCTGTCCTCAGCATGCACAATATTACTGAGGAAATATCCCCTCATGCATCCAGCATTGAATAAAGAATTCCTGCTTCTTAATGCTACATTGGTGTTAAGGAGTTCTTTTTACCAATTTTTGGTAACTTTTTTTTATTTAGAAGACCGTCCAAGACTCTAAAACTGCTTCAAAAATAGCAACTCATTGGGGTTCTTTTAGGGTTATTCAATCCATTTTTACTAACATGCTCCAAGTAAATTCATGCAGGTCTGTCTGGTAGCAGCATGTTCCAGCACTGCCATCTCACAGGTGAGAAACACAGGCACGTGATGAAACCATGCCCAGAGACATCACAGGAACAGTCACAAAGGGGAGAGAAATCAAGGATCCAGGACCTCCTCACAGCCATGTCTAGGGTAAAACCCACTACATATTCTAATGACAGAGAGATTATAAAAATAACGGAAAATGAGCAAAAAAAACCCCAAACCCAAAAAAAACCCCAAAAAACAAACAAACAAACAAACAACACACAAAAACAAAACAAAACAAAAACAACAACAAAACAAAACCAAAAACAAAACAAAAAAAACTAACCATGCAATATAGCAGGAGATATTTGAACACCTGCCTTTAAAAATTCTTCCAGACAATACCTGGCCTGCTGCCAGGTATTTATGACTTTAAAACTCATGTAGATACCAAGACTCAAATTGAACACATACTAGGTTTATTAGGCTGTGCTCAAAAAAACCCTGATCATGTGGGGGAATAAAAGAAGAGCACAATGTTCAAGTGTTTAAAATATCTGACTTCTTGGAAATACAGCAAACAATTGAGACAGCTCTGCTGTCATAGCAGTATATTTATTATGAGGCTAGTCCCAAGGGGGTGAAAAGGTTAAATGTCTGAGCCACTGAGAATTACAGGAGGCAGGAAACTATTTTATTAGATCCCAAGATAATAATGTTTCATTGCTGACCCTGGCAATGCAGCACAGAACACAAATATTAGGATGACAGCACACAGCAACCCTCACTGACAAATAGGTGTATTTGGAGAAAAACAGGGATATGAGCTCTGAACTTCAGTGAAATGTAAAAGAGGAAGGTCTGGTGTTTTGTCAAGGTCAGAGTAAGAAGACAACATAGAAATACTATAATGCCATTTGTTGAATCTTCTGTTGGGCTGGGCTTCTCATAACAAAAAAAACCCACTGAAAATTACAGAAAAAGAGGCAAGATTTCATCTTGTGATACCAGCATAAAATTTGCTTCTATT
This sequence comes from Pyrgilauda ruficollis, assembly GCF_017590135.1. NCBI lineage: Eukaryota > Metazoa > Chordata > Aves > Passeriformes > Passeridae > Pyrgilauda > Pyrgilauda ruficollis. The sequence continues at coordinate 26,009 of NW_024519319.1, forward strand.
CAGGCTGAGATTACATGCTCCACATAGAGCAAGGTTTGATATGCCCCATGCTATGCAGAAGATTAGACCAAACTTTTGTAACAATTATTAAAAACTGAATGATTCTCAGTTAATGTAACCTACATTGCTGGAAGCATTTCCTACATAAAAGATTTCAAATAGTGGCACAGATAAATGCATTTCGAATTAAAAAGTAATTTATTAGCTTTCTTTTAGAGGCGTCACCAATGGCAGCAAGCCTGTCTAGCAACACTAATTCCTTGCTGTGGAAGAAGGTAAGTTAAATACCTGGGAACATGTTACTCAGTCTAAGAAACAGCAGCACTGCACATGAATTACCAGCCTGTTTCAGCAGGGACCTGGCCAAGTCCCTTAAATGGACTGAAGAGGTCACTCAGGTCCTGTGACTGGCCACCTTCTTTGTCCATCACACCTCTGAAAGAAATCCAAACTTTTCAACTGTGTCATGACTACCACTGCATGAAAGAGGGAATGGAAAAAACCAAAAAACAAAGAAACAAACCAAGAAAAGTCCATTTTTCATTTCTGCTTTGATAGAAGTAACAAGTTACAAACTTTTGCTTTCGCTGTTTCACTGCAAGGTAATTGGAAACATTCAAGTCATCTGCATGATTGAGTGCTGCAAAATTACCCAGGGGATGGTAACCTGACAAGTAATACCCTGAAAACACAGATTGAAAGGTCTCCACCCTTCCTCTTGTTGCCTCAGAAAACAGGCAAAATAAATCCTCAGTTAGAAGCACAGCCACAGAAGCAGAAGGAAGTTCAAAGAGCTAGAACAGCAACACCTGTACATCACATCTTGCAGGAATTTACAGTATTCTTGTTCTCCCCACACACCACTAGAAAAAAATAACCCAGATGCAAAAACTTTGTGACAGAGCATATTATTAAATACAGAGAGCCAGGGATCATGAACAAAGCAGAAATGAGCAAATTACTACTGAAATAAAATTAGATGCCAATCCAGTTAAAACTGTACCAAATTTTGTTAAGCGTTTAAACAGGGAGACATGAGTGATTTGCAATGGAAGGGTAGAATACAGATCAAAATCAAATTGCTCAAGGAACCAGAATAATAGATGACAGGGTTGGACTCTATTCAGAAATGCAAGCTAATCTAATAACTAAAAATGAGCTAATAAGATGGACTTGATGAGTCCTGCAGTGCTTTAAAGGCTTGGCTATAATATCAAGATTGCCTTAATGCTGCACATCCCTCAGATCTCACATTTTCTTACTGCTCCTCACAAAATTGTGACTACTGGGAACTGTAGCTGCATTTGTGCTCAAGAACAAGAGGGAACATAATTAAAATGAAGACAGCTTCAAACTAACAGTGTAAGAAGGACGAAGTCACCTTTTAAAGGTGACCATTACCCCAGCAGATATAAGGAGCTCTCTTGGGTGAACTTGCAGACAATTTCTGAAAGATTGAAACATTTTACAGGAAGAATGAGATGAATTTTTGTATGCTTTTTTCAAATGCATGAAGAAGAGCCTGTTCAAGTGATAATCTATCATAACAGATACAATAGATTCTGTGATTTACTCAAATTGGGCAATTATAGTGCCCAACCCAAAAGAAACACAAAGGTGGAAGTGTCCAAGTGGATATTTACTTATCACTGGTTGAGCTCCACAGTGCCACTACAGATACCTAACAGAGCTGGAGGGACTGCAGTTTATTACAGAAAGCAGCCCAGGCAGCAGCTCTGCATCACACACAGCTCTGTAGTCTGGTCAGTGCTGCAGCAGGCAGGAGATTGCATCCTAAATACACAGAATAGTCCCAAATCCAATAGAACAAGCCCTAAACCTTTCCACTCCACAAACAGTTTGACTTGCAGCTAAATCACTATGACCACATTAGTCAGACATAAACTTTTAAATTCAATAGAAAAAAATTAATATGAAATTTTATTGCCTGTACTTAATAGCAAATTGGGAAAATTGATACAACAGTCTTTTCCAGCCTACAGACTGCTTCATCTCTGAGCAGTCTTGGCCTTTTAAAAACATACCTGTATAAAGCTCATTAACCTTTCTCTTCTTACAAATTTAACATTGAAGAACCTACACTGGTAAGTACTGAGTTGATTCCAGTTAACTGAAAGTAACAGTTTAGTATCATAATTATTCTGACACTGTTGCTATCCTCAAAATCCTATCTTAGCTGAGATAATTCAACAGCAAAGAATGCTTTCCATCGAGAAATCAGTTGTCCATGAGTTTCACAGAAGAGAGGTAAAAGTTAGACAGGAGTTACAAGTTAAGCAAAAAGAAATATAAACTACAATATAAATGCAGGAAAACTTCCTCTGTAAGCACAGTCATTTTTCATCACCTCTGTGTGCATCAGTCCTTTCCACTACTCGACTAAGTAAATTATTCATTAACTAACAAAAATTCTTCTTCCTCCTCAGATAGCTGAAACTTACAGATACCACTTCAGTATGAATAAATTATAACATATTGACAGGAATGTGGTGTTCACAGGGTCAGGAGGATGGTGGAGATCGACCAATGCCTAATTTATACACTAAGTAGGTACCTCAGCAATCAGGGTTTTCTACATCCCCACATCATTTTGATAATGGCTTTCAATACTGAAGTGAAGGCAATACCCAACATTCTCCAAACAGCAGCAAGCATCTACTTTATGCCTCAAAGGCCTTTGAATTTTAAAAGCCAGGCAGTCAGTGCTTTCTAAATATCAAGTCCCCTGGAACCTGGTTTCAAACTGGGTGCTCATAAGTAATTCATTGCTGTTGTTATTTTGGAAGCTTCCTGGAAAGGTTAAGGCTAGTTAATATTTCCCCTCAAAAAATGGAGCAGAAACCCTTCTCTATCTAGGACACTTCATTCTTTTAGATATGAAAAAACACATTAACCTTTCACTTTGAAGAGTCTCATAAAGGGATCTGATAAATGGATCTGATAAAAGGAAAAAAATCCAAATCCTTTCCCCACACTCATTTTGACAATCTCTGCCTGTGTAAATATTTCCTTAGTTCTCAAAAGAGGTGATACCATTATCATATACTTGGATTTTGTTGTTCCAATTATCAAATAGGATATGGCAGGGTTAATGTTTTCAACCTGGTTTCTTAGTTTGCTTTGAAACTTCTGTTAAGGGCAGTCCCAAAACAGAAGTTTTTAGCCTGTTTTTAACTAGATACATGCTATAAAGACTATTAACAGCAGTGACAGCAAATTACAAATGTTTACACACTAAAGGAATAGTTACATGCTCTTTTTACGTGAGATAGCAAAAACCACTTTGCTTAAAAAGAAAATAAGCCAGAAATTGTATGTTCCCTCCAATTACAAAAAAAATTTTACTTTGTAAGTACTTTGTGTGCACATCATCAGTTGATGCTGCAATTGTGTATTTTTACTGACTTATCAAAAAGCTTCAGAAAAATCCACAAACCTTTGAGGGTAAATCACACATCAAGAAAGACAGAAATGCTATTGTGAGTCTCTGTTGAAACAGCTGTGGTCCCAGTAGGCAAAAAAAAAAAAAAAAACCACCAAAAATACAACAGTAAAATTATACAGCCAATTTGAATGCTGCTGAAATAGCCTCACAATTTGCAGAAAATATCCCTGATATTCCCCCAAAGTACTGTGCATGTCATCTGTGACTATTACTCAAACCATAAGGGTTTAGTGCATTTCTTTCCAGAGAACTCAAATTGGCAAGCCCCTACTACAGAGAGCAGTTCTGAGATTAATTAATTAGATCTTAATGTGTTAAAACACTGACAGTGAGTGATGGCCAGGGAGTTAGCCCTATTATTTCTGCTGAACCAGAAAGAAATCCCTATGCTAATAACAGTACATTACTACAAGTGTTTGAAGATAAGACACTACCTGTAATAAGGAGGTCCCATTAGAGCAATCCCGAAGTGCTTTACAAAGGTCCCTGAAAGATCAGAAGATGACAGCGTGTGTTAAAAGCCAGCACTGCTGACATTCCCTCAGCTTATTGTGAAGGACAGCGTTGAAATTACAAAGCTTCCCAAAAACTAGGTAGAAACAGGTAGAATGAGCAGAAATCAGTTTCCATCACTGATCTTTGGACATTATTCTATAAAATAACAGTCTCCTTTTCACTAAGTTTCTCTTGCACTAGATTGCTTTATTTTAATTTCAAGTAGTTCACCCAGAAGGCAATACATTACAGTCATGAGGAAAGCAGAACGGGGCAAAAATAAGTTATATTTTGTATTTAAATGTTTTATCACAAGTCTTTGCCTTACCTTCAGTAGTCACAAAATTAGAACCTAAAAAACTATTATTAGTTTAAATACTAGATAATGCTACTACAAGGTTGTATTTATATACACACACCCCCATGTAAATATATTTCTAGAAGGCAAAAAAGATGCTAGTACCAAAAGCCTGAACCTATTAACAGGACAGAGTTCCAGGGGAGCCAGCAATAGACGTGCTTCCTTTCTTCACTAGGACTGAAAATAATTTTTTTTTTTTTAATAGGCTGCTTGGCTGAATATATACATTTTGACTGTTAGTTTCTATCTCTTCATGGACAAGGACCAATAGCTTTGGCCCAAATTTTTTCCCAGCACATGTGACCATGGCAAGACAACCCAGATCTCCTGGTCCCATGGGAAATTACCAGTATCAGTTGTAAGGTTGCAGTTAGGATAACAAACAAATCAGCAGGAAATGCTATGGGAGATGGGAGAGAAGAAAACCTCAGTACTGCAAGACAGATCCTCTCAGATCCTCACCTTTCCCACTCCTGTGATATCTGCTCTGAGCAAGACTAATCCTAATTTTGGAGTCCCAAGATACACAGTGCAGTAAGAACCCCAAATGAGCTTTGACTTCAAAAGAAAGGTGCACTGAACTTACAGAGGCCAGACATTTTCATTCTCCATTTTCTCAGTAACAGCACATCTAACACCCATTATGTGAGAAGAGCAAACTGCTTGTCCAGGATGCACTGGCTCTTCCACGGCAAGAGCAATTAATCTCCTGGCATGGCAGAGACAGCAGCATATTTGCACATCCTAACAGCTGATCAATGTTATTGAACAAAGCTGCTGCCCCTTCTAAAACTGCATCTGAAGGAAATATCCTGAACTGCTTCTTTACACCAGATCCCTCTTTAGCATAGGTCACTCATGATTTTTGAGGCAAAATAAGGAATGAGGCTCAAACATTTAAAGTCACATTTCTTCACCCACAAAAGCATCTCAACAATTCAGAGAGATTGGGAGCTAGGCAGCTTCTTATAAGCACACAAGGTGCTGACACAGACAGCTAAAGGAAATTCAGTTTCAAGGCTGGTTAGGTTTCAACTTTGATTTTAGCCTATTGAAAAGCACTGCACAACCACATTTCTGAAAACACTAGAAGAAAAAAATAAGGAGGAAAACACTCAGTAATTCTAAGCACATTTCTAACAATTGCAGACCAATTCTCTGCTTTTACTGATGAAATGCCACTCAATTCCTGCATGCCAAGGACTTTGTATAAAGCTGAAACTTAAGTCTGGAATCTCACGGCACACTAGGTAAAATGAAAAGCTCCTACAAAGATGATCATTCCCCTACATTGAAACTGCACCTGATATCTGGGTCAGATGGAAAACACATGCCCACAGTGTCAGCATGGTGGGCAAGTGAGCCTGTAATCTGTCATTTTAACACTAAAAATCAAACCATCTTTGACCAAAAAAAAAAACCAAAAAAAACCAAAACCAAAAAACAAAACAAAAAAAAAAACCACCAGGCATTTTGCTCTCCATTTACTGTCCCTTCTTTCCTTGCTAGAAGCCAGTTAGAGACCCATCAAGTATATTTTCAAGGTGCTTTGTGATATGTGTGCTTTCACACCTAATTACTCTGCTTACTCTATCAGCCAGAAAACATCTCATTTCCTTTTGCAGGTACCCTCTGGGTCTGCAAAAGGAAATGAGATATCTTCTATATCTTCTATAATCTATAATATAATATCTATATATAAATATCTATAAATAAATATCTATATATAATCTATACAATATCTTCTATAATGGTCTGGGACTGAGTTTATCTTCCCTGACTAAACTAGCTGGTTTGAATCATCTATCCCTTTCTACCTATTATTTCACAATGCCTTTTCATATTGTTCCATGGAGGTTTCATGCTTGCACAGCCTGTATTTTCTGAGCATCAAACTGACAGTATTAGATTCTTCAAGGTTTAGGATTATCTTTTGGTTTCCCTATATACATCAGAAGCATCCAAAAAAAAAAAAAAAACAAAACAAAAAAAAAAAACCACCACACAACAAAACCAAAAACCCAAGCTGAAATGCCATAGTTGCTTTATGATAATGGTAAGGAATACTTTTCAGTATTCATAGATGGTGTTATGCATGGATATGTATGTACATGTAGCAATTATAAATACGGATGTTTACTGCAGTGACAGCATGCAAGCTCATTTAAAGTAGTTAGATCTTGTAATTCATTGAGATGGGGGTGGGAGGCAGGGGAAGAGCTGCTTTTAAGAACTCCCCTCCCTGCTTGGATTTTCTCCAAGTTGACAGCCTGTGATATAAAATAGCCTAATGAAATACTAAAGGTTATTTTCCATGCATATATTAAGCACAGATCGCTTTTAACTTATTTTGGAAAAGAAAAAAAATCATATGGCTTATTACAGAACAACTATACTTGGACATGATATCCTGCACATTTCAAGCCCATTCTTTAGTTGGTGCAGCTCACTTCCATAGTTATTTGCTTCACTAGTTTAAAGAATACATTTTTCATTAAAAAAAAAAAAAGCCACAACAAAGAAGAAGTGTTTTCCCTCGCACTCACTCCTCTACACAATTTATTCATTCAGCAGTCCTGAAAATTCAGTGGGGAATTGTCAGCCTTCTGTTCAGCTACAGACCAGCTCTAGGAACACAAGTAGGAGGGGAGGGGAAAAGAAATGCAGTTGGGTATTGTGGCTGCCATCAACACCAAACTTGAGTGAATGACCCTTCTGATAAATTGCAGAAAAGAAGATAAGACAAAGACAATTATTTCCTTTACTGATAGATGCTAAAGAAATAAGATGACAAAAACAACAACCTGATACTTCAGTGAATTAGGCAGTTTAATAAAAATGACCCTGTTATGAGTTAGGAAATCAAACCAATTGTTCTGAATCCAAAATGCTCCAAGTAACTACTGTACACATCTTTGTGCTAAAGGAAGAGAAGGCACAGCCTTACATCTGCCAGGGGAAGAAGGCCAGCCTGTGATATTTGTCAGTCCCCCGCTGCTCAGCTGCTGCCTTGGCCATGGGTGGACTAAGAAGGACACAGGGGGGTACTGGCTCTACTGCTTACATCTCCAACAAGAAGTGTTTCTAGGAAGAACAAGTGACTGAACCTAAAGAACTCAGAGAGGTGCCTGCTCAGAGGGGCACAGGAGACCCATGGTCCAAGGAGCAGACTGACCTACTGCACTGGCAAGATCTGCAGCTCCAATAACATTCTCCAGGCTCCAAGGAGAGTGAGCATGAAGTGCCACCTCACACCAATATGCTCTAAGTACAGTTTCTTAGCTAGAAGAAGAGTCTGGGCAAAAAACACTTGCCTTTTTCTGCTTTGGTTCATTTGCTGTTTGTTCTGAGATTTTATATTTTTTGGTTCTGAGATTTTATATTTTTTTACATTATCCCAGAGATAAAAAGATAAAAGCTACCTTGTGAAAGACAGAAAGGCCCTTCTTACAGCTCAAAGAGACAGGCTGTCCTTGTATCAGCCTCCACCAACAGGATGGGGTCCATGAGAATATCACTGATAGCACACCGCAAAGTGAGATATCAAACACTACCCAGTGTTTTAGATGCACCCAGTCAGCTGGGAATGAGCTAGCTCAGGCACCAAACTGAGTGTGAGCTTTGCTTGGTGTACTGTTCCCCCTCCAACTCTCAGATGTTTCTGGGTTCTTGGCTAAAGCAGATTTCCAGTAAAAGATAAATTCTACAGTTTTTCATACCTACAGCCTGCATTCACAGGGCTCAGGGTAAGGAGTAGATGGATTTTGAGATGCCTAACCTTAGAAAAGGAAATCCATCTGCCCACCTGAAGCCATCAATGCTTCAGAGCAGCTGAAGGTAATGACAAGGAAAGAACAAGATAATTTCTAATGATGTCTCTAACAAAGCTTTTCCAACTCATTCCAGAAAGCCAAGACAGGAGGTGAGAATTAAGCTAGGCAACTGCTGTTCCTACATGAGAAAATATCCCTGCCAAAAAATGGATTTCATAGTCATATCAACTTTATCCAACATGAGAAAGTAGAATAGCTGCCCATGTTATACCTCCATTGCTTATTCAAGATTATTTTTACCATACCTCATCTATTGCTATCTTGGAATAGAGATTTAACCCATATGGTTCAAGATTCAAGAGAATCCATTTAGATAAGCAATTTCTTGCATTTCTCTTCTTCCAGGTGCCTGTAAGACCTTTGCTGTCGAGTGAATTTAAGTCAATTGAGAACAAGACTACATTTAGGTTAGTTACTCACTCACCCCTTAAGAAAAGTAATTTCAGAGCTGTGAGGCATCCCCACATCACGCACTCAGAGCCACTCACAAGCTCTCATTTAGGCATTTGGATTACGTGAAACATTATTACACAAATCTTTAAGAGTTACTGGGATCCACAGATTCTATCTTGCTATGTTTTCCTTTAGGTCATGAAACAAAATTTGACTAATTAATTGCTAAGTCAGGTAACACAACTTAAAGAATTATTAATTCCGTTCCAGAGGCAGGGTCTCCCAGCAGGGAAAGATCACCTTTACCTCACCTCTTCCAAAAAATCTCCAACCATAAACAAACACACCTTCCTATCATACAACTTTATATTAAAGATGTTCCTTCTGTATTACAGAAACTGCTAACAGCCTCTATTCCACAGATATGATTTACAGGTACATTTTTTGTGATACAAAAACCTCATTCCTAAAGAAAGTCAGATGCAGCAATTACTATACTCACACAAAGCATTGACCAAAGTCTTCAGAGGAAGCTGGATTCATCCCACTGCCTCAGGCCCAGCACTAATCACAGGTGAGGTCACATATACCAGTTCAGAAATCTGGACTAGGAACTCTACTTATGCTTTGAATTTGCATAATGAAACAGCTGCTCAACTCCCTAGCAGCACAAAATGTAAGAATAAGCATATACACATTAATCTTGTAAAATGTTGTCCTTAAGAAGCACATTAGAAAATTTAAACATTCTTCCTTTTCATCTGTCACCCCTTTTCCTCTCCCCCAAATGCAGCTAATGTTCCTGTCAAACATGATTTTTATCTTAACCTGGACCTAGAGAATGACAACTATCCTGAAGCATCTCAGGACTACAATGGATTTTAGAAATTTCAGCCCTATCAAATTTAAATGGAAGCTCAAAACATCTCAGCTGATGTTTTAAGATGCAGATTTACTCTCCTGCCTGATAAAATATACAAACTTAATGGCCATATGAAGTAGTAGTGATTTTATTCAGCATGTAAGATGAATGTAAACGTCACAAAAGTTCCCTGCACTGACACGGTCAGCAATATCATTGTTCTTTAAGTGTAAGCAAAGCATGTCACCCTAAAAGGATTGAAAAAAATAGGAATCAGGTTCATTTCAAGTCACAAAGAAGAATAAGTGCAAAAAAGATTCAGCATTAGTATAGCAAAAGTAGCAGCACTGCAAAACCTGTTTTAGGAGCCAAAATGGCAACGAGATTGATCCAGTTGTTTTTTAAGTGGATTTTCAATAAAGATGCAAAAGAATTCTCAATCCAGGAAAGCACTTAATATGTGATAACCTTAGCATGTAAATAGGCTTCCAGGTTTCCATGGCACTAATAACAAAGAAGATGTTTCATTGGATTGGGATAGAACTCCTTATTTTCTCCTTGCAGTTACTCAAGTAATTATTTCAGGCTGAATAAGGTTTGGGTTGTTCACAGACAGATTCACTACTACCTGAAAAAAAAGACCAGTCAGATATACCAACCAGTATATTATTCTGGGTGTTTTTCACAATCCTAAAACTGAAAATTTCTTAGTTATTACAGGGGATAACCAAGCTTTCAGGGAAACTCACATCACCTCTAAACACACCAGTAATGCAGTGTCATTTATAAACAATCCTTTTTTAACAGACATTTTAAAAAGGTGATATAACACAATTCTGGGTACTTCTATTATATTTAGTCTACCCTAGCAGTATTTTGGAAGAACCAGATAATGGGTAATTACTTTCAAAACAGCCAGTCTTCCAGCTATGTTTCAAAGAGAGTAATGTGCAGAAATGAATATTTCACAGCAGAAATGTGTTCTTGGTGTGTTTCCCCCAGTGAAGCTTAGGGTTCAGTTTAATACAAAGAGACAAATGCATGCCTGCTTTGTAACAAAACTCCATGCCATTAGCAAATTAGGGAACCATCTCAAAAGATTATGGTAGCTTTTTCAACTAATTGAGTTTTATTTGCCATCTGCAGCAGTAACAGAAGCATAACTTAGCAGAGCTCCAATGAAAGAAAGAGCTGAAGCCATGTAAGCATAAAAATTCAAAAAAAGCTAATTTGTTTTCCTCCAGCAGCAGCAACAAATTTAGGAAACATGTAGTCCTGAGCAAAGGATTCTCAAGTTTCTACCCCCTCTGTCCTACTGTGCCATCCCAGCCTAAGCCAAGCACTATTTCAGGGTCCTCACTCTGCTGACCAGCTCCAAATAATTTCCCTCATGCAGTTCTCTCCCAAAAAACCACCCAGGTAGTTTTTATTTCCATTCGGCATATCTGCTAAATGGAAATAAAAGTGAAACAGACTTTATTTAAAAATTTTATCATGAACTCTGTTTAATTAGCTAAGGAACATTTGACTGTTATTTTAGGTGGTTTTGATTTAGATCTGTGATTGCCAAGTGTCAGTAGAAAACCCTGAGAAATTGCCTCACTGCACCTGCAGAAAGGAACTCCATGGACCCATACCCCTTAGAGAACTTAATAGCCAAAGAACAAAATTCAATAAAGAATTGTTTAATAGATGTCATGTAACAAGAGATGAATTAGATATCATAGAAAAAGAGAGATCTGGAGACAGAGTCACAGGCCTATACACCCAGAAAACTTGATCAATAAACTGCAGGTTCAGCAAGGGAGCCATTTCATAGGCTTGTACACCTCAGAAAACTTAATCAACAGTAATTGTCAAACCAGGACAGTAAATTTAATAAAGCACTGTTTGTCCGGGTAAAACTTGGGTTATCCATTAAACAAAGATAGATGAGATATGCTGGAAGTAACTAAAAGAAACACCTACACCATGATGCAATAAACTGCGTGGATTTTTGGGAGTGTCTATTAAAGAATCTTGGATGTTACAGTGTATATAAATACTTGTAAATTGTTGTTTTTTTGAACATGGCAAATAAATTCCTGCTATGTTTCCAATCTTGATTTAAAATTGTTATTAGGAATATTCATCTGACAGCTTTTTGCTGTTGGATTTAATGTAAACCAACTTCTCTTCAAATTCACAAAAGGTTATTTTAACCTCTGTACTTTGCTCTCAATAGAAGAGAGAGCAGCATAAGAGTTCCTCTATGGCTTCTTCCAGTGAAAACAGCAAACAAAATAAAGTATTTGGAAGGACTGTATGTAACAGAAACAATCCCAAACATTATCTTAATCAAGAAAGTATCTTAATGTGAATATTATGTATTTACTGAGGGGATCCAGAATAAACCCCTAGAATAAAGCCACATCAATACAGCCAATGAATGTTTTATATTTCTGATGTAATCCAAGCTTGTTTATCTCAGTGAAACTTCCTGTTTTCCGTGCATAACCTGAAATCACTTCTCCTGTAAAAAAGATACAAAATAAAATACATCAAGTTCCTTATTTTGGTACATTCATCTATTTACTCGTCCTACAGGCCAAACTACAGCAGATTCAAAGTGAGCAATGTGGAAAATGTAATAGCTCTGTGAATCAATAAGGGTGAGTATAAAGGACAGCCACTGCCTGGAGATCGTGGTCCAAGGATTCCTTCTGCTGCACCCCTCATTTATCTAACACCTACCTGTGATGAGAGCTTTCCCCTGGGCCAATTTATTATTTTGGAATTTCTCTGATGTTACAGTCAGCTAAATTACAGAAATTGAGGCTACAAGAAAGAATTGCATGAGAAATATATTTGCATTGATTTTACTAATACACATGCAGCAGGATCAGAGAAAGCCTCTGCTCAGCTGGCAGGATGTTTCACTCAACTTGCATACTTTTGGCACATGTCTACAATTCCCCTTCTCCCTCCTTGATTAAAAATGCAGCAAAACACACAAGTGAAAGAAAATTTTTTTTTCAACTTCCTTCAGGAGAGACACAATATGTTTGACAGTTGCCTAATCTGAAAAGTTTTCTCTTCAGAAAACACGTAATGAATCACCATCCCTCAATATTTCCAAGGAGGTATATGCAGAATAATTTGCATCTTTAATTCAGGAGCGTAGAGCAAGTAGCAGGAGGGTTGCAGTTGCTGCCTATGCACCCATTTCTCTTATTTAGAAGTCACATGTACTCAAGAAGCATCTATTGCATTTCAAATACTCTTGTATACTTCACCACAAGAATCAGGTGAATCTGATTGCAAACATTTTATGCCTTTATTAACTAATATTCATTGTATTACTGCTCTGGCTCATGGAAGGGAATGAAAGCCTATACTGCTATTCTTAACCCATCTTTGAATTCTGACCTAAGGTTACAGCCAGCCAACTCCAGCAAAGGCACTGGGTTGGTCCCAAGTCTGGCCGCAGCCAACAGCTGTAGGATGGCATTGTTGAGACACATGAGCAACTGAGATCCTACTAGTGTCTAGTAAACAGAAGAGAAGTTTGGGGGTTTTAGGGGGTAGAATTAATTTCAAAGTCAAAACCACAAGTTTTTTATTAACTCAAACATGTTACACATTTATATGGAACTGAAATATTCTGTACTCAAAGCGATACACATCTTTATTAATAGTCAGTTTAAGAAGCAAAAAAAAAATTATATACAGGTAATCTCTGGAGGAAAATGCTAATAATACGAGATTATATAAAAGCACTACAAAAGAACACCCCCAGTACCTACAATCTGTGGAGATACCATCCATGAGACATACTCAGTATTACACCTGTTGATTACAAGGAGCACAGATTCTTTTCCATCAGTAACTTCATAAGGACATAATTCAATTACAGCCAGAAAAACACAGCAGCAAAGTGCCCTCTGCCTGTCAGCTTATTTCTGTGACAAGTCTAAGCACTACACAAAAATAAGGATGAAAATGTAATTCATCCTCGTGAAGAAAAAGGATTTGATTACAGCACCCAGAGCCTTGTACCAGCTCTACATATAAACCTCAATTTAATTGGCAGAAGTGGAAGATTTAAGAAGTCATAATGGTAAGTACAGAGACATGAAACAAGAAATTCTTAGGCAGTGCTTGTGTCTGGAAGAAAAAGGAGATAATACACAGAACAATGAGCTTTTCTGTTACCAAGGTTTGGATGGCGAGATCGCCAAGGTTATTGACTTGTCAGGTATTTAACAAATTTAAGTGCCCGAACCCACAGACAGCAAACAGAAGGGAAGCAGTGCAGTAAAGGTTTTACAGCCCAGGTGAAGATCCTGGGGTTAACCTGAGCTAGCACAAAACTGAGCATGCAAGGAAGAAGCCTTGCAGTGTTTGCCCACGGGGCAGATCTGCCACAGCTGGTGGAGTGGCTGATCAATATTCGCTTCTATAACTGGGATTCACATTTATAAGGACAGCACTGATGGGCTCATCTCACACATACTGTCTTGCATAAACTCCTGCCTTAAGTGGGTTGCAGCCCAATCTGTCTTGAAGTTCAAAGACACTCCTTGAATACTAAAGTTTGGAGTAACGTAGATGAAAAAATAAAACAAGCTATTACTTTCTTGCACAAAAAATCCCCCAAGTTACTCTTATTGCAGTTAGTTTATGGATGAGGAGCTGGGTATTTCATTCTTCCCTCTTCTACATGCTTCAGGGGGTCATGACAATGGAATACAGCTGAAGTTACTCTCAAAGCCTGTTGTTTTCTCAAACTGATTCTTTCCATCACAATACAGACATGTTTTCAGTCTGTTGAAGATGGAGCTCTCTTCCATACCATTATCCTCTTATGTCTAAACTCTTAGTTAACATTTCTGAACAAAATGTATAAACTATACTATCTGCAGCTCTAACAGCTCTGTTTTTCTCTCATCTTGAAGACAAAATTCATATTTCCTTTTTATCCTGAAGATTCTCTCAGAACTGGTATTTCCAGTACCCTGCCTGAGACACTCAAAGTAAAGGCTTCAGCAGAAGCTGCATGATTTTTCCATCTTGCAAACAGAGCTGATAAAAATCACATTTAGTCAGAAGAAGAGCCACAGCACATGGATCATATCGGATGGATAACTCCCAGCACGACTGGAGCTTTCAGTAAACACAGCAAATGACATACTAATAAAGCAGATGATAGATTTGGCACTCGGAGGGCTTTTTATTTTTTTTAAGTCTCTTCTTGTTCTACTGGAAATCTTTTCCTCTACAGCATATAGAAATCAGACTAAGGAAAAATAAAATGCCCTGCCAAGGACTGTTCAATGACATGGGCAGGTTTCCACCTGGCTCTTCACTGATCCCTCAGCTAAAAACATTTATTAGTTACAAACACCATCATGGAAAACCATCTTGAAGTCCAACCTAAAATCCAGCCATTTTGTTCTTTAGGAACTATTTTTATTTTCTCTTGCACATCCTCCACTTCCCAAGTCCCAGCCATCTTCACATTCATAAGGACTGCAACGCTGCAATATCACTAAAGACAAAATGTCAATCCAATTTCAGCTCCTGAGGCTCCTCAGTGATGGCTTATGACAAAGCAATCCAGGCATGGTATGATCTCAGGACCTTAGATCTGAGCTGGCAGCCCTGGGTGATGTTAGCTCTGCTGCTCCAAGCATCTCCAGACAGAAGGACACAAGCATCCCTTGGGTCCTTCCAGTCCTACACTGCCCATGCCTTCCCTTGCCCTTACCCCTCCTGGAGCTGCCAATATTTCTTGCTTGCTCTGTTTGCAAATCTGTCCTCAGCTCCTGCCTGAGTTTGAACCCTGCCCTGCAAGTTTACCAATCCTCAAGACTTCCCTTGTCACAAGAGCACCTCAAGTGCTTCTGCTGCTTCAGGGATTGCTCCCCATGCCACTCTCAGTCCTTTGTCCTCAGCCTGACCCCTTTGTCCTTCCTTTTGTAAAAGTGTCTGTGACTGAACTCGGGCAAAAATAATTTTGATTTAAAAAGGCAGAAGAGATGAAAATGAGCTCTTTGTACCCACTCATTATTGGATTTTGATGATAATCTGTTTGGTTCTCTTTAGATCAAGAGATTACTTTTTCCTTTTCAGGCCATGGTAATGAAAATGTTTTCTCTTCCTTTTAACCATTTGAAAAACACTACTAAAATTTAAAATAAGGACTGAGCTACAGAACTTGTCTGTTCAATTTAAAAGCATTTTTAACTGGACCCAGATTCTTCAGTTTAAACAGTATTGAGACATGCAACTGTATCTGTACACATAAACACACAAAAACCACAAATTTCAGCCATACATAATAAGGTGCACTCCAAAATGTCACTGATTTCACCTAAATCTAGAGCACATCATATATCACCACCACTTGCATATACTCTGATGAAGAGATTGTGGATGCCAGCAGGAACCCCTTGATTTGCTTTGGAGGATTTTAACTCAGGCCTCAGTGTTGTCCTTGCAAATATCCTCATTTGCTGGCTCCGGCCAGCAGGTGAGCTTGAAATGGAGATGACAGATGAAAACATCTATTCAGAATACATCAAAAAAAAAAAGGAATTTATTATGCTTAAAGAACATAGACATGCAAAATGTATATTCACCTACAGTTAGTCTCCTGTAACTCCCAGCTTCCCCTGAAAGAATAATTTCCATCTGCTTGCTTTAACAATGTCTGAGATCAAAGACTGGCTTGATTGCATCTTTTCATCCTGAGAACATTGTGACAAGCACAGGAAAAAGTCAGAAAGTCAAATTTGGATTTTAAGCTCAAAGTAACTGTCAACCCACTAAATCCTGAAAGGCAGCCTTTACCTCAGTGCCACCTGAAGCTGTCCTCAGAGGCAGAGCCAATGAGAATGGTGGGTGGATGAAGTTCAGCCAAGCACTCCCACAGATAGAGAGGAAAGGAGGCAGGACTTTTGTTTCCCTACTTGACCATAACTTACCTGAAGGCATGGGATAGCATTGTTATTGACTGTCCCAAAAGATAAACCATTCCACCCTTGACAGAAGAAATGAATTCCCATTAATTTTATTATTTGCCATTACAGTTTTAAACCATGATGCAGTCCTAGATTTAACTCCAGACAAAATCCCAAACTGCAGCTTTCTCACTGCCTTCCAGTGGGATAGGGGAGAGAATTTGAAGGGTAAAAAGAGAAAAAACCTCCTGGATTGAGATAAAAGACAATTTAACAACTAAAGCAATATCCATACACACAAGCAAAGCAGAACAAGGAATTCATTCACCACTTCCCATTGGTGGCAGGTGTTCAGCCATGCTCAGGACAGCAGGGTTCCATCACACATAACTGCCCTGGAAGACAAATGTCATCACTGTGAGCATCCTCCCCCTCACACTGCTGCTGGTCCCCCCAGTTTATACCCTGAGCATAATGCCATATGGTCTGGAATACTCCTTGGGTCAGCTGGGATCAGCTGCCCCAGATGTATCCACTCCCAACTCCTTGTGCAGCCCGGCCCACTCACCAGTGAGGGAGGGCAAGAAGCAACAAAGAACTTGGCTGTGTGTCAGTGCTTTACTGTGCTCAACAGTAAAAAAACCATCCCTGAGTTATCACCACTGTTTCAGTCACAAACCCAAACAGCCGCAAACCAGCTTCTCTGAAGAAAAACTCTGTCCCAACCCAAACCAGGACATTCTGTTTCTGCTTAAAAGGGAATGAAGGGCCTGCATTAAGCTTACTAATAAAACAGTTAATTGCCAAGAATGATGCTAATGAACTTGACTACAGAGGAAAGAAGAGGAAAACACAGAAGATGAACATTTTAAACCTTGTAATTGCAAGAAGACAAATTCTCATGTTTAACTGAGGATACAAGGTTTGAAGTAGCAGTAGAACATCATCATGAAGTTGAAATAACAACCAGACTTCTTCTAACCACATGGTAAAGCACAGTGATTATATCATAGATGGCAGAGAACCAAGAAGTCACCAGCAACACTTATACAGATCCTTAAACAGGCTACATTTCTCATTCTACCTCTCCCATTTATTGTATTGCTATACCCCCTCATGTTCCAAGCACTATTTTAAGAAATGTATCAAACAGATCCTGATATTGAGTTCTTCACATCTTGCTTCTTGAATATGCTTGCCAAAATCAATTATCAATAAAAGTCATGAAGATGCAAAAAGTCAAGAAGGTGCAAACACAGAAATTTTCTGCTTATGAGATTCATTCTCCACTTGCTTTAGTGGATGCAAAACCAGCCCTTCTTTTCCAGGAATCTCTTGCATCATTACAGTGAACAAGTTACAGACACATAGTACTGAAAGCAAGCCAATCAATTTTTCTTTAATGATTTGCAGAACCATGTAGAAGCATGCAAACCTTCAAAGTACATGCTCCCAAGATCTATTAGAATGCTAAACCCAGATCTCCTGCAGTTCTGCATCTGCTTGTCCTCATCTTGCAGCATGTCACTTTTTTGCTGTTAGAAGATCAATAATAGAATTATTAGATCAACACTATTTCCTACATAATTTTTCTTCTGTCCTATTTCAACAGACGAAGTGCCAGACAGTCTCTTGAATGGGAGACCTATATCTTGCCTTAGTCAACCTGTAGGACTGGCCATTAAGACAGGGTTATCTCCAAATTCATATCAAAAATCACCCCCCACATGGAACTGCAGACTGCAGTGCCCATGACACACGCGATGTCCTCCCTAGTCTTTCCAAGAAGAGATTATGTACCCCAAAGCCTGGAGAGCACTTCACAGAAGAGGAGTAACACAACGAACAGCGGGGCAAGGACAGATGTAGGGAAATAGGTTCTTGCACACATGGGGCACCAGCCTGCCCTCTAGCCCTAACTAAGCAGGGGGGAAGTTAAATACACCTTTTCCCTTTCCACAACTTCCTCTTGTTTTCTCAAGAAGCAGCTTTCTTTTACAGACCTTAACAAAATACACACCTTTTCTGCACCTCAAAATCCCCCATTCACATCAGTGAGGCCTAAAAAGATGTGGCTAGAGAGAATCAAAAGAGAGCAATCAGGAGGAGCAGACAACTGGTTATGTTTCCCTTGACATGGCACTTGCTGCATTTAGGATCATCTTTAGAAACACAGATCAAAGAGCAAGGAAAAATATGCAAAAGCCCTCAACTTCACCCTCCAAACTCACATAAATTCTGAGCTATCATAATGTTTTTGAAGTCTTATGCAAATTCCCTTTTTTACTGCAGCAGAAGCAAAAACAATAAAAGGGAGAAAAGCATACTGGTATCTTCCAGAAAACATTATTTTCAGTATTCCAAGTAAAAGTTCATCCAGCTGCTGAACACAGCATTACATCCTCTGCATCAATGAACTCCAATTTAACTTTTACTCCATATCTAACCAAGGAAGCAGAGCAAGACACAGCATCTTAGGTTCTTAGCTAATGCATGCAGGGAGCTGCAATACCCACAATCATCTGAGAACTGAAAAGTGGAAACAGACTCCTACTAAAGCTGTCACTGAAGTACAATATATTAGGTGTTACCATGAATGGAGTGTATATCAAGAGAGAGTTTCATTTTATATGACATGATAAACTTCCATCCTAGTGAATTAATATGGTGTTAAAGAAGGTGTTATAAAGCTCCTGCATCTGAACCTTTCCACATGAAATTCATTTACAAAACCATCTGAACATCATCCATACCTAAGAAAAGAAGAATTTAAAATATTCCAGCAAATAAAGTTGCAGGCTTGACAAAAGCAAAGTATGAATCTTGCATTTATTAAAAGAAAACAGTTTTTCTTTCTAATACTTACATTTCATCTGCTTCAATTCTACATCTCAGAGAGCAATAAAACAGAAACCAAGTATTTGCATTTTCCCTGCTACCCACAGTTACATGTAGTAAGTGAAATGAAAATTCGTTAACATTAAAAATGGCCCTTAATTAAACATTAGCCTTGAGATGCTGATACAAAATTCAAATTATGGTTAATTCTTCAAATTAACCATATCCTGTTATACTGGGGTGGAGCTGAGTTCCTCCACAGCAGCCCAGATGCTGCTGGGTTCTGTATCTGTGTTCACCAGTGTTTTGGCAAATGCTGAGCGGTGCTTGTAGAGCATCAAGGTTGCCTTTTCTTCCCCAGTTTCCTCCTCAGTGAGAGGGGTGGGCAAGAAGCTGGGAGGGAATACAGCTGGGACAGCTGACCCCACCCACCCAAAGCAGTAACCCAGACCACAGAACACCAAACTGGTATTAAACTGAGGACAGTCTGCCTCGGGTAGCCATCGCTTATCAGTCTGATGGTGGGAGGTAGTGAGTGATTTCCTTTGCACCCCAGGTTTATTTTTCTCTTCCTAATCAGAATTCAGTAAATCAGCATTCCTTGTCAATTTGTTGTCTGGTTTAGTTCTTGTGGCAGTGTACAAGAGGCCACAGAGCTTTGTTGTGCCATGGAATGGAAGAAACTCAAAGGGCAGCCAAACAGGAGCATCTCTCAACAACTCCCAAAACCATGCCCTAGGAAGTTAGGGAACATCCATTTCAGGAAACTAAATCTGTAATTTAAATCAGAGGAGCTAGCAGCTCATCTGCAGACAGATTGAGCAGGGCTGCAGTTCAGCAATCACAGCCCAGGCTCTCCTGACACACATCACACTAAACCAATGAGAATCTGCCTTCAGACAAGGCTTCCAAACAATTGATTCCATCAGAACATGAGTCAAACCAAGCTCCCAACTATTCCTAATCTTCATCAAGTTGAAGATTCCTAAGTGAATGAGACTGAAAATTCAGCTTCCTTCCCAGCTCTGCCTCTGATCTGATCTAGACATAAACTGAAATCCAGCCGACCATGACCAATTAGCAGAGCAGTGGGCACGGCCACTACCTCACTGCTGGGTTCCACCTCCAGCACTGCTCCACCTCCTGATGCAGGTGTGAAACTGCCTGGGCAGGCTTTAGGTCTCTGCTTGGCTACTACCAGCTATCAGATCCCCAGAGCACGACATAATTCCATTGACTTAATCTTTAAAGCCAGAAGTAGCAGAGTAACACATACTTCTCTCCAAAACCACAACATCAGGGGTTTTTTCTTTACTGACAGGCAATCTAAAAAAACCAACAAACATTCCTTTTACTACAACAGAAAAATGTTAGTAAACAATTGTTACCTCATATCAACATATTATGTTTTATCCTGATTTTGGGAAGCTAATGCTTTTACCTACAAAAATAAGTAGTTGTAACAGCAGAGGTCCTCCATGTCTACTTCTCCTCTGCCTTAAATTCACCTTGTTTATTCCATTTCTGTCTTGAAGAGATTACTATCTATTTTATACAGCACCATAATCTTGCACAGAGATTCCAGGACCCAACAAAAATAAATGTATTACTAATAATAAAATATTAACTTATGTCACAGTCAGAACAAGTCTTCATCTGAGCAGTTTTTTAAACCTCTTCTGCACAGGATTAAAACCTTCTATTATATATATATTTCTATTATATATTTATATACAGCATATGTATATACATATTTGCATAACTATGCATCTGTCTATATAAATACCTGTATATATACACCCTATACATATTTGACATATATAACCTTCAATCTTATAAATATTGCATATTAGAACTTATAAAATTTACATAGATATACATATGCTTCATATATATTCTAGCATATATAATGGTGACTGGTCACCTGCTTCCTCCAGAATGTTAAATCCATTTCTCCGTAGAGAAGCAATTCCTTTTTCCAAAGGAAAAACCACTCAGGGTGGTGCCAAAAGCAGAAAGTGACAGCAAAGTCCAAGAGTTGAGAAGACAAACTCCTCTGCCAGCAGGAGGGCAGAAGCAGCAGGAGCAGAGGCCCAGAGCCCTGAGGGCTGGGAAGTCTGTGTGGATGCCACCACTGCACTGGGAGCCCCAGCCCACACACTCCCTGTGGAGGATGACAGGAGTGACTGGGAAGCCCACAGAGAACGTTCCAAACAGAGCAGCAGGAAAGAGTCCAAAATGGACTGTTCCAGAACGGAAATTTTGCCTTAAAAACTTCTCCACCAGCCTTATTACCTCCCTTTTCAACTTGCTGCTTTATAAGCCAAGGATGAGGCACTAAAATGGTGCATTTATGGACTTGGTGGTGCTGCACAAGCTTATAACTCAGCAGACTTTATGACTGCAAGTCATTTGTATTGATTTATTTACTTCATTAGTGAGGGGAAGATGTAATTCTGCATTGATGGAGAACCAAATTGAAGGAGGAATAGCTGATTAGGCATTTTAAAATCACATTTCATAGTCAAGTTTTATAACGGTGCATCCAAAATTAAATACTAAGAGTATAAACAACCTAAATCTAAAGTCAAACTTAAATCATTGATCTGATCTGTACACTAAAGAGTTATGCAGCTGCTTTACAAACCCTCACCTCACCTCCCCTACTTGACCAAGTTTTTCAAGACATGCTAATGTAATTATGAAAACTCTTTAATTGCATGAACAACACTGCAAGTTTTAACTCCTGGGCTTTGAAGGTACTTTGTTGATTGAGACCAACAGTTTCCTATAAACACAGCTGGGAAGTCCCTTCCTACCAGCCACTGTATACAATATAGTAAAAAACATTGTGCCTTTGAATCCCAAACCATTTTGGCATTTTCCTTTGATGCATGTTGGAATAATTACCATTAAAGCAATAATTTGGCAAGTGTGAAACATCACCTTTAAGTGGGAAATTCATTTTCCCAGACTAGGACATGTAAATATTTAATTCTAAGCAGCAAAAGTTAATACCAGAAGATGGAAAAAGATGCGAGTCTATGAATAACAATACTCACCACCTTTCTGTTGGGCATCTCAAAGTAGCATAAAAGGATAAAGAAGCATTATTTTCTTGATTTGCCTACGGGGAAAGTTGGGTGCAAATTGCTCAAGGCCACAGAGAGACAGATGTAACTAAGGAGCAAAGCTGAGGCTCTTCAGTCCCACTCCAGTACTCTCCTATTGCACCACACCTTACCACGCAAATAACAGACGCAATAAGAGAGAAATCCCCTGTCCTGTCGATCTCCCCAGCATCACCTTCCCTCTGCTGGCTCTCTACAGACCTCCTCCCATCTACCTTCCCCTTTTTAGCTAACTCAGCCATCTGGCAAGGCCTGCCAGGAGCATCCCAGGCAGTGCCATGGCCAGGGCAGACAGCAGTGCCAGGACACCCCACGGCTGCAGCCTCCACAGAGATAACCAGGCAACAGCACTGCTGGGCACGGCACTGTGGCAGGAGATCTCCTGAGACACTCAACTTCTCAGCAGGGCTGAGTCAGCTTCACCACTGCCTCCTGGAGATCCAGGAATGGACATAACAAAACATGATGTCAGCACTCAGAGAAAATAATCTGTCATGCCAATCTAATGCAGCCTGAATCTTTAATGCGATATTGATTTCACTAATGTTCCTCCACGCTGCCATCTGGAAGCAAAATACTTCTTTGTTATATACTAAACTACACTCAGGGTCATGCAGGACAACAACCAATATCATTATGAAGGTTTTGTTTTGCTGCTGGGGTTTTTTGAATTTTGTTGTTGCCTTTTTTTTTTTTTTTTTAAGGAGCAAAGATATTTTAAATCCTGCATTCAAATGCAGTCGCTAACACTACTGGCACTAAGAAAAAAGCTAGTCATGCCTAATTGTAGTCATTTGGTCTTCCATCATCCAAGGAAGACACCTCCACATGGCAGGCATGTCCTAAGAAAGAGGGCAAGGAAGGCTGGCAGAGCTGCAGGAGTTACAGAACAAGATGCTGCAACACAAAATCAGCATTTCAGTTCTTGCTTCAAGGGCTCTTGTGGTCAGAATATTTGGTTTTTTTCTTCCATCTCTTCTCACTATGCAAGTTAAATACTATTTTTTCCATCAAATGGCTAGTCTTATATTTTAAGTTTGCCCAATTTAAATATGCTGAACATTAACCATTTTCCATTGATCTGGGGAGAGGGGAGTTATTTCTGTCACCACACTGCAGACACAGGAAGCTCAGAATTAATTGCAGAGATCCAGCAAATTCTGATGGCAAAAGGTTTTGCTACTAAACTCCTTCACCAAAACCCAAACCCTTCTCTTCCCAATCCCCTGTAGGACCTGGACAAACTTAAGTACAATTCCTTTCCCTCCCTCAAATCACAGCCAACTCCCAGCCACCTTCTACCACCATCATTAAAAAGAATTGTTTCTAATAAGGAAAAGAGAGGTTGAACTTTTTTTGGATGCAACCCTATCAGGTGTCTAAAGAACTGTCATTTGCCTAGGTCTTAAAGACAGCAGCATTTGTGGTTATTCATCTTTGCCTTTTATGCTGTAAGTGCAGGCAAATGAGTTTGTTACTCACCTGTTTTCTGCTAAACCCCACCCATCTCATTATGATGTATTTGGGCCTATTCCCTACTTCCTTCCCCACGTTTGATACATGCTGCCTCTCTCACTGACCTTCTCAGGAAGCAGCAGAGACCTCAGCAGGCTTGGAGCTATAACAATGCACCCATGGTCCACCTGCCTCTTCTTCTGAAATCCAGAGCTGGCCCCAGAGCAGGATCCCACTTAAACTGGGACAACTATTTCTTTAAGTGCTAAGAAAAATCTTCATCTGGCAGACAGCTGTGATAACTCCTGTCAGTGAATAAATTATGAAATGCCTCTCAGAAAAGTGTTATAACTATAGTTAGAATATACAAGATGACTCAATGCTGAAAAATTATAGCCCCATCTGTCAGAGTCAAAAAGCCAGGAAACTTCATTTAGAAATCATACAACTTTGCTTTCCTGTCGAATCTCTTCTAAAATTGTAATCTGCCTTGTTCTACAGCTCAGAACACTATTTTTGGGTGACGCCTCACTACAAATTCTGATTACTTTGTTTTCTTTACACTTTACCTGGCTGCAAACAGGTAAGAGCCTGGGGGATAAAAGTAATTATTAGTCATCAGTAGAGGGACTTCTGCCAGATGGCCAAAATTAAGGATGCAGTGAGTTAAACACATTTCACCTCTGAGGGAAGTTAACTATGTTAATGTTCTTTTACTAATACTTCTGTGTACTTAAAAAACCAATTGCTTTCGTAAGCTGTCCTATTTTCTTCAGAAATGCAGGCAGAAAAATAATTTTGAGGAATGATGATCAGGTCATTTTTCAACAGGCAAATTTCAACATGTTCACACACAGGACATGGATTTTGGCTAACCACAGGAAAGTTTTGGAGGGTTTTTTGCTTGTTTTTAAAGGTGACAAATGCTCTTAAGCAAAGAAAGCCTTATGAACATCAAAGTCTCACTGCTCCCAGGAGTTCCTGCTGTAAAAGTATTAATATTGATATGGTACACTTCAGGAAACACTTCCAAAAATAGCTACTTTGCTGTTTAAATGCTATCCAAATAGTTATACGCTCACTGAACTGAAGATGCTGTAGAGAAGATGCATTTGAAAAAATTTATGCTGCAAGCATAAGACCTGCAATCTTAGGTATGACAACAAAATATCCTCTGTGATGCTCAGAAAAAGTGGTTTTATTGAAGCATTTTCCTCTTTTTCCTTAGAAGAAAAATTTAAATCTCAAAAACATCCTAATATTCACAAAGTACCACCTCTGCTTCCAGGATCTGCAGTGACCTGAAAACAGTTCAGTGCTTTGATGTGGGCTGGGTTTTGTCACAGCTGTGCAGGAGACAGCACCAGTGAGTCCTCAGATGCCCTCCACCTCTCCATTTTAATTAGACCAGTCATATTTGCTCCTCCTTTGTATCACAACTCAAGTGTTTCAAAGAGTCCATTTCTTTTTCAGCACAGAAAAAGAAAAATAATTGGAATATTTTGTACAAAGGATTGTCTGGGTCATGACAGAGTCAGCACACCTAGAGGAAAATGAAGTCACTCATAAAACAAGAACATTTATTCAAGAAGATTCTATAAACAAATTCAATCCTTCATGACTTATGAAGCTGAGTCACAGTGTTTCTATAGTAAAGGAAGTTTAAGTCCAACTTAAAAATTAAAAAAAAAAAGAATCCATCTACTGCAGTACCAGTCTTCACTCCTGCTATTTCATTCCTCAGAGCTTCCATTGCTTCCAACTTTTCAACGGATCAGGTAGCTGCTGCTACACAGTACTTAGATTATTTTTCCCCCCATTTTACATGCAACCATATAAATAATAAATTTTTTTAAAAGTCACAATTTCAAGGGGAAGCAAAAAGCAAAACCTGAAAACATTTCTAGTAGTTTCACAACCTAAAAGGAGCAAGAGAGCTTGGATAGGCAGAAATGTCAGCAGTGTAATTCAATCAAGATATACTTTGCAGCACAAGTAATGTGTTTCAGAGCACCTTGCAGTAGTAAAGGAAACCATGAGTTTATGGAAAGGGAATGGTCTCCCTCACATTCCAGCTCAACAATGTAAAGAGCTTCACAGACCTTTGCCATGGGTAGAGTTGATAAAAGAAATTGAATTAGCCATAGTAGCTCAATTAAATATACACAGAATTAGCGAAAAACCACTACAAAGCAGATTATATGTCAAGCATTAGCTACTAAGAACATTAACATCCTGAATTACTATAATGATTATTTTAAATATCTGGACAATTAATATTTTCTTCTATAGGTCTCCGTTATTAGCTCTACCTTTAAGTAAATGCTATCAGCATTTATACATTACTTGGAAAGTTATGCTTTTGAAGAGATAAGTATTATTTTGAATTGCTTTCTTTTAAAGAAAAAAATTATGGTGATGAGCTTAGTTCAAAAATAGGACTTTTAACATGTCCATTTTGCACATACATATCCTGTAACAGCAAGTTTCCAGCACCCTAAATTCCCATGTGCCATATGAGTAGGAACAGACTTCTACCCCATGTTTGAGGGATGACAACTTGCTTTTCAATGCTGTACTGGAAAACACATTGCTATAAAAAACATGATTTCATACATCACCATTCCTAATGAGCTGCTGGCAATATTTGTATTATTTCATGCAAATTATTTAATGCTAAGCATTATGAGGTTCAGCAAATCATGCAACTTTGGGGGGGGGGGGGGGGGGGGGGCGGTGCTGACAGCTCGTCTGTGAGCCAAATTAGAAGAGGTAGATAAAAATTCATGTTCACCCCTGAAAGGAAGAAGACAAGATCATTCACATGGGAACCAAGAGAACAGAGATAAGCAAGGGATATTTGCAGTTAGAGAAATAAAACTAACACGTGCCTTCAGGACTTTTGCAAATGCTTTGCCAAATATGTCCATGCAGATGAGTTTTTAATTCTGACCAACGATTTATTTGCACACTTTGTCAAGAAACACATTTAGTTAAGGAATGTATAAAAAAGAAGAACAGGCAGCAATAAAAAAAGCCTTTGATACATCACTCAGTGCGCCATTTCTGTCCATCTTGACTGTGACACAACTTTTCTTTAAGCTCACCACCGAACTTCCATTACCCAGCACCCATCCTCAAATGAGCTTCTCTGCTTCCCAGCTACTTCACTCCTTGGGAGATGCACATTTCACACCCTCATCCCCCCTGCAGCTGATATTCTGGGGCACCCAGAGTTACCCCGGGGCAGTGGGGAACATTGACCTATTTTGTATGAAGTAAAGGGCTTGTCTTTTTGTATGAAGTAAAGGGCTCGTCTCTTCCTATATTTCCTGGTGCCAACCTTATTCTTCTGTTCTGCTCTGCAAACATCCAAAATAGAAATCATTTCAAGAGTCCAGCTCTTTAAATGGTTGCTAGGTCACATTCTCAAAGAAAGGGCATAAAAGATTTCTAAAGAAGTTTTCCTGAAGCTTCTGAGCCCTGTGGCAATACAGACACAAAGTATTTGCAACCTAACCAAAAAATTACTTATTTTAAAACACCTATTGTAAAACTTCTTGTCATTAATTATAATTTGGGATTTTTTTAGCCATGTTTTAGAGATACTATTTGCTAATATAAGCTAAGCCAGTAGCCAACAGGTTCACATAGGTTTAAGAAAACCTGCTTGTTATTTCATACCAGTTTTCAAAAATCAAAGCAATTTTAATTGAATAAATACAACTTTTGAGCAAAGATTGTGTGTTTGTACCTTCCGCAAGCAGGCCAAGGGATGCAGCTTAACAGAATAAGCCAAGCTCAATCTGCTTCCATGAAGAGCATTCCCTGGTCCTGCTCCTTCTCTTCCCCCTGCCTTCCACAGCCCTGTCATCACTGGGATGCATGGAACTGTGCTGACTGCCAGACGAGGGATCCCAAAAAGCCAACCCAGTACAAAAACTCAAAAATACACAAAAGAAAGAAGCCTTAAATTCCCTTTTCAGACACCAGTGATCCTGTCTACTATCTGCTGAGGTCAAATAAGCTGGATCTAGAGCCCTACCTGCTTTACCTACAAAAAAGCAGAGCTCTCACCTGCTTCTTTCAAGGCAGAAGCTCTGAAAGTTGCCCTAGAAATATAAGGGACGGCGAGAGGATTTGTTGGCAACTGCTACTGTAAACCAAAGTCTACAGAACAGCAGCAGAATTCACAGGGATTTGTCATACATTCCCTTGTTTTCTGTTTTCAGTGAGGTATAAAAGGCTGTTCAAGCCAGGCAAGAGCCCAGTTTTGACCTCCAACAGCCAGCAACAGCAGAGTCCCAGGGAATCTGCTCACGAAGAGGCAATGTATGCAGCACCAGGTCCTCAGAACACACTCTAGCTGGTGAGGCCAGGGCTTCGAGCCAGAAATACCCTTTCCCTATCCAACAGCCTTCAGTAGATGTTCCTGAAACCAATTCTGTCACTTTGTGAACCAGTGCAGGGGGCCGTGTGACAGCTACACAGCCTAACTACACTGGGCAGAAGAGCATTTCTTCCCTGTGCCTTAAACCTGCAGCCAACCAGTTACACTGGACGCTGCCAGCTCTTCAGCTGGAGAGCACAGCAACACTCACTCCCAGGTATCCCCTGCATGGCAGTCACAGACCTCCATCAGATCTGTCACTGCAGCTCCTTTCCAGCCTGAAAACTTACACTGTAGTTCATCCTGACACTTTCAGAAGTCATTCTTTGCTTTAATCACCCCTGTTGCTCTTGTCTACATCTCCTCCAGCTAGACTGTGTCATTTTAGAGATGACCACTCCTCTTGATTTCAGGTTTGGGGTGGGATTTTTGCCCACTACTGAGAGGCTGTTTTCATAAGAATGTCTCTTACAATCTTAAGGCATTGCTGCTGAAGGTAAACTGGCAGTTCAAATCAATACATTGATTTTCCCGTGACATTCTGCTGCTCGGTTGCTCGACCTCACAAAGCCTGTCTGCAATTTCTCAGATAGGTCCCACCCTGGCTACCCTGCATGCTTATTATCATCAGCAGCTCGTTCACTTCACTGTTCCCTGTCTTTTCCAAGTTACCCATCAATATATCGAACTGCACAGGCTCCAGCAGAGACCTCTGCAGTCCTTTCCTGGTGGTTTGATTTCCACCATGAGATTTGCCCATTTTACTGATACCTACATTCTGTCATTTTTCATCCATTATTAATTCATTTGAAGATTTACCTTGCTGGTCCATTGCAGTGTTGGGGTTTTTAAATTTTTTTTTTTATGAAGTGTGGCTGGTGATTTTGTCAACTACCTGTGGAAAATCCCAATATAGCATCTCACGTGACAATCACCTTTGTTCACATGTGTACCATGTGCTTCAAAGAGCTCCAATAAATAAACAGGGCAAACCATGCTGTTGCAAAAGCCATACTGACTATTCTGCCATCTATTATATTCACCCAAAGGTGAATTCTGTTATTAAAAGTAAACTCAATTTCCCAGATAAGGACAATGGGCTTCCCTGGAAACTGCCTCCCTCTTGCCCTTTACCATCCTTTCAGTCTTCTGAAAGTGCAAAATCATATTAAGTGAATCATATTAAAGTGAGCAGTTACCTATCACAAGTAATTTTTTCTGTCCTTCAAGGCATGCCACACTACAGTGATGACATGTCATAATCTATTTCAGCTATGTTATTCCTCCAGTCACCTTTTCTACAGGCACCAAGACAAATCCTTTGGTACCTGCCTCCCTCCCAGGGGAGATTTCAGGGCATTTAAAACTCCCACATTCTCCACTGGGATGGCAAAAGGGATAAAATAATTTAATTTTACTATTGCAACTTACTTCTTTGGATGTATTTGAAAAAACAACAGATATGCACATCACAGAAAAGGGTCTGTTAGATAAACTCTTTTCCTTGGAGTCTCCTGCACTATGTCTTTAAACCACCACAAAGATTTGACCCTTAACTACTCCTTACAGTATTTGTTTAGAAAAACCAAAACAACCAATCAACAAACATACACCACTAACCAAAACCAGCCCACACAGCAAATATTCTCCTTTTCTGCTCTCTCAGAGTTATCTTCAGCTTCTGCTGGGGAGTCTTCTCCCTTCTGTTGCCCCTGCAAAGATGCTGAATTTACGCACACCGCAGCCATACCACAGGACAGCTTTAGTGTGACATTTTGAAATTGCTCTGTGTGCTCAGGAACCAGATGCTGCCTCTCCCCTTACAAATCCCCTCCTGCCTAGTTCATCTATGCAGCTGCCACTGACAGTGTTTAAAGCCTATTTGCAGCATCCCATCCCAATATGACACAGCTGTTGTGCCCCATCCCTTTACAGTCTCCCCCGTTTTCCTCCACAGCAGTGATGGTAATAACACAATCCTATTAACATGTTTTTCTTTTCTATGCCTGAACTTGCTGGGATTTTTCTGTTACCTATAGCAGGCTGCTGATCTGATTTGACTTTAAGCTTCAAAATACAGCACAGCTTCACTGCCAGGTCAACCTACTCCAGCATTGTCTGTACTTTGACACTGCGTTATCCCAGCATTTGTCACCCTCCTGCTACATTTAAGATGCATTTTATATCAGTATCCTCTTTGAAAGACAAGCATTTAGTTGTGCATTTTAGTACTTCAGTTTCTGGGATTAATGTGAAATACATATGAAATGTATCAAAATAATTTGATTTTGTTTTCCTCTATGCATGTTTAAGTAGCACTTCATTGGGTTCCTCCCTTCCCTTCTGTTTCCTACCTAGTTACTGATAAGGGACAACACAGGACCTACACAGAGCAGGGCTGAGGAGTTCTGCCTAAGGTTTGTTTCCAGAACCTCTGGATTCACTGCACCATAGACACAGGCAACATGGCTTTACCACTGACTGCTCCTCCTCCCTTCCTAGGAACCTGTCCAAACACCTTGTCCTGCCCACCACCACCACCCTGCCCAACAAGGACCTCACCTGGCAGTCCTTACTTGAGTAACACAAGCTGGCTGTAATATTTTCTCCTTAATTTAATATTTCCTCCTACTTCCAAAAGCCTGGGAATACATTTTCAGTGCAGTGGCACACGTTACAAGGAGAAGAGCTCATGATCACACTCAATTGCCTCACCACCAAGTCACCACCCTCCTGCTGCTACTAGGGCTGCTGCTTTAGAGATAGGACTGGCATCCCTCAGCCCTGACATGTTCCTAAATGAGCTTGTCTGCTTCCTTTCCCTTTCCCTCAGGAACACCAGCACTGCTGACCCAACAGCAAACTCCCCCCAGAAACAGCAGTGTCAGTGAGCCCCTCCATTCCCCAGCTTTCCTTCACATCAGCCACCCTTGGCTTAGGAGAGCTTTGGCTCCCAGAGCCCTGAGCTGTTCTGAGCAAAGATAAACCATGTTTTGCAAAGTCAGAGCAGGAAATTGAGAAGCACAAACATGAAAGTGATTAAATATCCCTGCTTCTGCCTGGGAGCAGATACTCCTAAATGACACTCCTAAATGTCCTCAATGACACCCTACACTGAACCCTGCATAAAAATTACAGTGGCATTCCACTGTTGTGAACAACATCAAACCACCCTAAAAGTACACAGCAACACATCGTCTACACATCATTCAGAGTAGCAATGTACAGACAAGGTCAAGGTGCTGTGAGAAAAGCCACAACTCCCCACTGGCATGAGAATTTGGAGGGATAGGGATGGGAGTGGACTTGATTTCGCTGCACTTCTTTCTCCACAACACTGGCGCTGCCATCATGAAATG
The DNA here is from genome assembly GCF_017590135.1 of Pyrgilauda ruficollis. Taxonomy (NCBI): domain Eukaryota; kingdom Metazoa; phylum Chordata; class Aves; order Passeriformes; family Passeridae; genus Pyrgilauda; species Pyrgilauda ruficollis. The sequence continues at coordinate 57,536 of NW_024519319.1, forward strand.
GTGCCATCATGAAAGAATGATTTACATACAGGTGATATAATTTTGGGGGACAGGAGGAAAGCCCAGGTATCAAGAGTAGAAAGTGAATGTAAATGAATCTTTGAAAGCAGTTCCTACTGACATTTACAAATATCTAAATTATTCATGCTACTGAATGCAGGAAGAGGTGCTGACACAGGGGATTGCTTGGATGAGATGTTTTCCAGTCTCCACCAGCCACACTGAACCTCTGCTTTTAGATCCATGCAAGAGGCCTTACCCTTGGATAGATGGTGCATGAAGTGGTTACTTATCCACTCTATATCTAACTTGCTTGAATTTTTTAACTCCTCCAAGACTCTTGCGTACTTACCTGATAAAAAGAGCAGATGGCCACTTGTTAGAGAGCTCTTTAGTTCATCTCTGATACTCAGTAACATCCCTCCGGGTACCAGCAGACACATGCATACTGAAGGAGAAGTTTCCTTATTGATTTATTCCAGACCTCTGATCCAATAAGACATTTATCACTGCCAAAAGGACAGGGACAAATACATTTAACATGACGTGTTAAACACAAAGGCTATAAAATGATTGAACCTCATTTTCCAAGAGGCTTCTGCTCAACCTAAGAAATGTGGAAGCACAAGCTGCACCTGTATGACAGCCATACTACAATTTCACCTATTACTTCTCCACACAGGAAGAAATTGCAGGCACAGTACCAAAAATTTATTTAAAAAAACCAAAAACAATTGGGTTAAGGTCTCTTGGTAATGCACTTCCAGTGTTGACACAAAGCCATTTTTTCTAAGATATATGGTTTTTTTGCAGGTGATTGCGATACCCTTGGAAAGCCTAGGAACAGACCTAGTGACAAATTTGGAATTTCATAAATTGCATGTATTTGTGGCAGAAATGTAAACTAATGGAACTTTAAACACATGTCTTCTTGTCATCTCTTAAAAAAAAAAAAAAACAACAAAACCAAAACATTAAAAAAACCACACCCAGAACACAAACTATGCTTTGCTCTCTGCCCAGGCTTTATTATATATTTGTAAGCAAGAATGTTTTATCCTAGAAGACCATTTTAAAAAGTCCCTATTCAGACCAATCATGGGGTTCCCCAATTAACTACATGTGTAAGCACAACGTTATCCCATTAATCAATGGACATCACAGTGCAACAAATCTAAAACTCTGAAAACTTCCCAGGTATATTAGAATATTTAATTTTATTAAATGAATACAATTTAATAAATTCACCTATTCTTATAAAGATAATATTACATGCATTTCAGCTAATATCACATTCAAGGACACAAAGGCAGTCTCCAATAAAGAGAATAGCACAGCTCCTGATTTTGCCAGAGCACTACAAAATATTGCCAGATGAAACACGCATCTTCCTTGCCTTGGAAAGCTTCTTTACTTTTCACCACCTTTTCTTCTACTCTTTAATTGGAGTTACCACATTTCCTTCCTCGCCTCACTTCTTACAGCCTTACTAACATAACCATTACTTCGAAAACCTACTAAAAGTTCTAAGCTCTTTTCAGCAGCTTCCAAATCCATTAACACTGCTGTGGTCAGGATACAGACTGCACATGTGGCTAATGCCAGAAGCATAAGCATCACTCACTGTGAAATTACTTATTTTTTAAGACTACTTATAAAGTTTAGCTTCATAGTAGCAATTTCTTTGCCACACTTCCTGAAAATCAGAGGAATTCTATGAAGCTGCATTCAGCTATTACAATCCTTAAATAAATAATTGAACAGATGCACAAACAGATCACATCACCTGCAGTGTATCAACACTGCAGCAGGATGCTCTGCAATTCTGATTAACATATTTTAGTCTAATCATTACCATACTCAATTGAAATAATTTATATAAATGTATTTGATTAGCCATCCCTAATCCTGCAGGACAAAGTTGTATAAAGATTCAGTTATACTCCGTAACTCCTCAGATATAAACATTGACTCAGTCTGGGCCAGGACTGGATCCAGCTGCACCCAGACTGCTCTGTGAGGAGGAGGTGTTGAGAAAGCAAGAGGGTCCTGCTGCACCTCATGCCTCCGTGGGAGGCTCTCCCTGATGAACTTGTGAAGCTTCCACTCTGCCTGTTACACATCCATCCCCCAGACAAGCATTTGGGGTTACCACACACAGCTGCATTGAATGCAAACCACCAAACCTCAGGCAGTTTGGACCAAGCCCTCCGCCCCTGACACAAAATTACCCAATTCCATCTTAATTGGAAAAAAACACAACCACTTTCAAGAAAATGGGGAATAAGAAGCAGAGAAAATTTTGCCATGGGAGGGTTTTTTTGGTTGGTAATACAGAAAGTAGCTCATTTGGGCAAGTCAATGCACAACTAAAAGTATATTAGGTATGCCAAATCACAATATAAAGCTTTAATTATTGTTTCCAAATATTTTTTGCCCTTCAAATGCTGTAAAGGTCACTTCACAATAACCCAAACATGCACAATGTGGATGGATTAGTCACAGCAGTATGCTTCAGATTTAGCATTAATTAGATTCTCCCTCTTAGTTCCTCATTATATTTTCTGTCTTTTAGTTTAAAATGCCAGTGTATATGCAACCTTCAAATCCAAACTCCCAAATATTGCAGATATTCCTATTTAGACACCAAACTAAATTCCACCCCTAAGGTTCCTGCCTTGCTCTTTTCTGATAAGCAGGTATTCCATATTCCAGCTTGGAAAAGCAAAGTCACTTATCCAAGAAGAACCAAGTGTAGACCAACAATTCAATAATTGTTTCATCAGTTTATTCTGTAGCCACAACAACAACAATTTACTCATTGCAAGGCCATATTATATTAAGAATAATGGAAGAAGGAGCTATAAATGAGTTTTAAAAAAGCTCCGTGTTTCAGGGCATTTGGAAGAAGGAGCTGGGAAAAACCTCAGGAAGTTTTATTAATTGTTACGAGCTGGATCACTGTAACACAAAAGCTCTTGCTGTGCTAGATACTCTTTAAAAATACTAAGCTACAAAGCATCCCATGTTTCTTTATGAATTATCAAAAGATATAGGCCGACAGAGAGAATAAAGCAACAATATTACATCCAAGAAGGATCATTATATCTTGATATTTAAACCAAACAATGTTTTCTGATCACTGAAGCCCACATTCTTCTTACTGCATAGAACAATACTCAATTTCAGACATGCTGATTCTTGACCATGAAAGTGCCTAAGAGTAAATCTGCTCTGCAAGAGCGGAGGTTTAACTACGGACAGAACACAATGAGAGTGGAAATATCTTGAAGTGGCAATTCCTGGAGATTTCTGAGACATTTTTCCAAACAGCAGAGGTTTCTCTGACAGCCAGCACTCTCAAAGATGCATTTTCTAAATTAATTCACTGACTGAGCTGTATCTTCCCCCCACTCTGTCCTTCCAGCAAGGTTTGCAGGCTAAGAGCACAAAGGCAGTAAAAGCACTAAGCAATCAAGAATCCTCTTTAGAGCTAACAAGCATTACTAGAGACCCTCAGAGCCTTTGGAACTGCTGAGTTCAGCTGAAGGTGGTTGGCACATCTGAGATTGCTATGGAGCAGACTGAGCTGAGGAGGGCTACAGGAGCAGCTGTGCAGCTCAAAGCACACTCCAGCACCTCCTCTGCAGCACCAGGCTCATCTCAGGGACACCCCAGCTCAGGAGGAGATCACACAATGCAAGTATCTGGAATTCTCCAGAGAAACTCTACAGAGGTGCTGTGCTGCCTGTGGGATTCTGAGGTTCTCCAATTGTTCTCTCCCTTTACGGGTGTTGTCAATATCAGCAGGTAGAGGTTTCACCCTGCAGCCCTAGGACAGGACTTGGAGGTAGAGGACCAAATCTCATACAGCCTTTTGCACTAGAGCTTTTAAATTTACAATTACAATTCTTGTCAACAAATCCAAGACTATTTAAAAAATACACTGTGGATAAGATTAGGCTCAAATTTTCAGCTCAGCCTTCAGATACCAAGATCTGGTTTCCTTTTTCCAAAACCCTTATCAGAAAATTCCTGCAGCAATCAGGTTTTACTTCCAAACAACTTAGATTTTCACCTCCAGATCAGCCTGGAAGATACAGGTGGTAACACTTGTGGTACAAACCATCATTGTCTATCCCCCAGATCAGATACACAATACAGCATCTTAGAGGGTGACTAGAATTCAAAATATCTAGTATAACAGGCTTTTGTAGAGGATATAAATTAGAAGTGAGGATAAGCCATTAATTTCTGATATTGCTTAAAATTCTCCTAAATTTTAGGACACAGTAAAGAACTCCTTATTGTAACCATTATTGTAATGGCTGATACTGGAAAGTTATCCAACACTGTGGAAGAGCCAAAACTACTGAACAACAAGCTGCAGAAAACCACAGCTAATTAAGATGCTTCCTGTCTAGCCTGTACTTCCCTTTCAACCCTCCCAAAAGCATTGATCCCCAGAAATACTCTTTCCCATCAGTTCAAGATACTCATCCTTCTGACTCCCTGTGCATCTATCTCATTAGGTCTTGGCACATTTGCCCCTTGGCCTCTTATTTGGTAATGAGCAGCAAGTGCACATGTCACCCATCCTACCACAAGCATTCCTTTTTTTCCATTGAGGTAAAAACCAGAAAGCAAGAAGCTTTGCTTCTTCAGGTGGATTTAGTGCAGAGAGCCAGGTTAGGAAGCAACATGCAGCCTTTGTTCCCAGCCACTCTCCTCCAGGCTCACGAGGGCTCTGTCTCCAGACTCCATTTCTCCCTTCTGGCATCTGGATATCAACAAAGTCCAACAGACTCTCCATAGTGTCTCCCTCTGCCTCCATAAGGACAGACAAGTTGGTTACAGCAGCAGCAACTGCTCTGATGCATACTGGGATTTTACTGTCATCCTTTCTGACCAAACATTCACTAGCATTATCTACTTTTGGCAGAGTTTAAAGCATTGACAGGTCAAACCTTTAAATAACTGAGCCCCTAAGATATTTAAAAGTGCCCAACTCTGGTGCTGCAAACAAGTACTTGTACATATCCCGGCTGTATCTTCAAGGCTCAGGCTTAAGAAGTTGTGTTTTGTGACTAAAACCAGGGCAAAGACTCAATTTAAAAGTAACAAATGAAAAAACCTTCACTGTTGCAAGATGGGAATATGTAAAAATTGTCTTAAGAAAGGATGTTCTTTGATGTTTGATCATTGCATATTTACAATCCTGATCAACAAGAATGGAGATCTAATCCATGAAACAGCAGCTAACAAGCAAGCTCTAAGTGACTTCCATGTGTTAGAAAAACAGATCACTTGTTGGAAGACCTGCCTTGTTAAAAGTTCAGGGCTCAATATGCTTCAGTGTTCTCAGACCTAGGGGCAGGTTAACAAACCTTGGGAAGAAGGATGCCCACTAAGAGCAGACAGGAAGAATGCAAAATTTATGGCCAACAAAGTCTTCAGGCAGAATTCTCAAGATAAGGAAGAAATTGATAAACCCAAGAAAGCAATTGTGCTGAAATCAGCTTCAACTGGGTAAAAAGTAATTCCAGCAGGGGGAGATCAGGACCACCAACCCAAGAGGACAAAGACTGAGCATGTGCACTAATCAGCATGATAAGCAAGAGAATCATTAACTGATAGACGACAGGAGATAGTGTTCATTGGCTACAAGTTACACAGCTCTCCTAATAATTACTGGTTTTTCCTCACTAAAATGCAGAAGTAGTAAAACATGTTGATAGCCCATGTGCTTCATTCGTGGAATTCCACCAAGCACCTGGGATTGCACAATTCTGAAATAAAGAATCCATGTTTCTCTACAGTGTGTAATTATTGGCTTGTTCCACACCACAAAAAAAATCAGATTTTTGCAGACAGCACCATCACCTAATACTTTAAATACTTTTGATAGTATCCATAATTTTAAACAAACATGTTAAGTTCCCACGTGCCAATCATAAGCCACATCCTAGTATCCATTGCCTAATTACTAATTAAGTTCCACAAAGTTTTTTGTTCCTTCTTATGTGAATAAAGACACTTGAAATAGTGAAGAGAAAAACAGGTATTCTGATGAACATGCACCAAAATCTCATTATTTCTCAAAATGACAGGTATGAAGTGAATCTTACACATGGATTTATATAAGGATTTAAGAGCTTCAGAAGGCCTCTGATTCCTCATTGGTATTCCAGCAATGCTGCATTGTCTGAAGACAGAAATACTAACACTTCAAGATAGCAGCAGAAAATAATGTTGACATTTCAGTGTGGTAAACAGGATTCAGCTGGACAATGTGGTTTGCATACATTCATCATCCTCCTTTAAGCAACTAATTCACCAGATTGAGTCTAAATGGCTTAAACAACTGGTTACACAAATACTTTTTGGTAAACAAGGCAGTTATTGCTGCTCCTTCCACAAGCCAGCCTGTAAAAAAGCAGAAGGCACGTGATTCATGGATCAAGCTGCTGCCATGAGACAGAAGCTGCTTTTTTCCCTTCATGGAACCCTGTGACTAGCTCAGCTAGCATCACAGGACCAGTCTGCTCCAGACTACAACTTGGATCTGGTTTGCAGTGTTCTGGAGCCATTCCTTTGTCTGGCAAAGGCCTGCTGAAAGTGTGGGAAGCAAGGAGTCATCACTGAGGACTCCAGTGCCAGCAGGAAGCCACCACCACCACTCTGGTTAATTCTAAAGTGCTTGCTTAGGGTAGGGCTCCTTTCCAGAAACATCCAAGCAAGAGAGCTGGAGGTGGCTAGAACAAAACTGGAAGCATTTTCGGGAAATCAGCTGTTTGGATGATGAGCAAAGAGATCCAGGCAGAGCTAGTTAATTATGAAGGAAACACAGAAATAGGAAACCTACTGCCAGGGTGGGCTGCCATGGTTGCTTTACCTTTCTCCATTTCCGTAGCCTCGTGCAGACACACAGAGCCACTGGCTCCAGCATCACACAACCATCTGCTGCTTGATTAAAGGAGTTGTAAGCAGATTTGTTCTCCCATCTCCCATGAATTCAGGCATTCCTCCTGACTTATCCCTCCAGTATCATTTGCATGGCTGCAGATAGAAAGGGGGGGTGCTTCCACAGAGGAGATGGTAAGAGTCTTGGGGAGGAAATGGAAGAGTGCAGCTATGCAGGAGAAATAAATCATCCATTGAAAGGTGTTCAATGCAGAATAAGCTACAATAAGAGATGACATTTAATTCAGGCATGGATTGATTCCACACATTCTTTTCTTCATCTCTTTCATATCTTGCTGGAAGGAAAAATTATATTTCAAAGAACAGCTGTTACAGATTCTGCCTTTTCCATAAGAAATCTGAAGCACTCAATTCCCATTATGATCCATTAAGCCAGTGTCTGACTGGAGACATACTCATTAGAGCCCATTTCCTTTGCCTGGATGCATGAGGACTTCCAGCACAGAAATGATACAATATCACCCACACACAAAAAAGAGCATCTTGATCATCTGTCTTGATTAAAGTAAAATACTATTAACTGGTTAAAGCATTTGTCACTCAGTCCTGTTATCTTGCACTCAACTTCATTCACACCACCTTTCAAAACAGAGTCACTGCACAGCCTCACAGATCTGAGTCTTTCCTGGTGCTGACAAAGACTCTGACCTAAATGATGATGGCATGGTCCTCATGGGCTAAAAGCTTTGAATTTGGCCAAAGCCTCAAGAAGGAAGGTCTGGAGTTATGTACTCCAGACCTTCCTTCTTGTATTTAGGTGCTGCCACCACCACCATACCTATGGGTGATTCTCTCCTTTCATAGCACCAAAATCTCCACTTGCTCTGCAGACCCTTTTTTTATTAACTTACAGTATACAATCTGGCATGCAATTTCTTTAATACTTTATTTTCATAACAGTTTATAGTCTGCCTCAAGTACATCCACCACAGATTTCAATAAAAGCCTACCTTTAAGCAGATAAACAGTCCCAAAAGAAGATATTGCAGCTCCTTGTGGAGGTTTTAGCAATGCTACTGAATTCATTTTGTCAAAAATGCAGCATAGCAAGAATAAGCTCACAGTAGTTTTGCCTAAGAAGTGTTTGTAGCATCAGCCTTGCTGATGCAAACCTGGCAAATAATCAAGTTCTGTACTTAACTGCATAGTGGATTGCTTAATAAGCAACATATGTCTCCATAAAAGAAAATTGAAAGGAAAAATAATTATAAACAGAAACATTGGAACTGCAGAAGAAAAAATATAAACCATAATCACATGGTCCAGTGTTATCACTCTGACAGACTGTGCAATGTTATTAGTCATTGAAATAACTATGTTATTTTAAGAGCACTACAGAAAGCTGCTTGTTAGTACGGGCAAACCATTCCATCCCCTAAAATCAAAACCAAATTAAAATATTCTGAAGTTTTAAACCAGCCAAGGTGAAACCCCCTTTTGCTGCAGCTGAACCAAACAAAACCAGCAAATGTGCTATTTCCATTTGACATAATCTCAACTGAAGAAGATAATGCATCTCTTGTTTGTCACAACCAATGTCTCCTGACTGCATGGCCAGTGAAGTCTCTGAAGCTTTGTGGTACATCAAACCCCTTCACCAAAACCCACATACACAGAGAGTACTTTTCCATTCAACATTTTTTTTTTATTAATATATGTATGCAGCATTCACCTGTAAAAGATATTTTAGAAACAATGGACACATTAAGAACTACTGGTGCAAAAAGGTGTACCCTGGGTCACCTGCATTTAATCTCCAGGACATCAGGGAGCAACCAAAATGTAGAGAAATAGCAGCACTTGGATTGCCAGCTGATCAACAACAACACCAGAAACTAGTAACGAATTAGTTTCCAATTAGATTGTTTACATCCTTACTGAAGCAAAACAATTGCAATGTTTTATCTTGTTTCAGCAAATAACCATTTACAGGCTATACAGAGCAGTGTTCTAGTTAACATGCTGTGCTTAAATTAATGACAGATTTGAATGCTAGGTTTAAAAAAAAAACCAAACAAAAAAAATCCCATGAAAATGCCCACAAGACAACATATTTATGTGATTTAAATTATGGTCTGATTGCAAAGCTCATTAGCCACAGAGCTCAAAACATACCAGGGTTTCCACACTGTGTTAACAAATCAGACAGTTATCTTTAGACTCACAGGCTAAATTGCACCTGCATATAAATTTAGTGGGTTGCACTGTCAAAGCTGAGCTATCCCAGTACAGAACTACCAGTACTCAAAGGGGTAAATAATCAGGGGGTTCATAAACTCAACAGATTTATTCCTGCTTCTACAGCTCAGGCAGGGAAGCAATTGCTCCTGTGCAGTCACTTAGAACCTCTTCCCAGAGGGTTCTTGGTACTTTCCAATTAATTTTTCCATCCCAAGCCCCTTACAGGAAAATTCCCCTGGAATCTGAGACAAATTATTCCTGTCATTCCTTTCCAGCTGTGCAGTCCCTTGACAGAAAGCACAATGGAGTTGTTATGCCTCCATTATATCCAAATGGGAATTCCATGAAGACTGAGCTTGTTGTCCCCTTCTCCAAGCACAATTACACCTTGACTAATGATGGCCACAAGCCTTTTGCCCTAGAAAATTGCCTTCTAAACTAACACAAGATTCTTGCTCTCTTTCTTCCTTCTGCATCAGATTGCACAGCATATTTTTGTATTTGTAAGTTTTCTAAGTATCAAAGTAGATAGGACAAACTTACACTTGTCCCCTCTCTGGACAAACTTTCATAAGAAACAGGACAGATGCCTCGATGAAATTACTGTGATAACAAAAGAAAAACTACTTTCTGATGATGTGCAAGGTCAGGTGATTCTCTGCAGCCCTCCATTCACTTCTTGGGAGAAAATAATATGACTAGGGAAAGAGATGCTGGTGATGGGTAAGCAGTGACATTGCAACTAAAGTATCAGTGTGAAAAAGTTTTTCAACAGAATTCCAACCCCAACACCTGTGTGCTTGCCTGTAAAAATATATTTATTCTGCTGCTAAATCAAATGCATACTTGAATTTGTTTCCAAATGAAAACACATTTTTCTCTAAGTGAGACTCCTCTCAGCTTCCAGTTTATCCAACGTTACGAAAACTATTTCAACAAAATTTAAGTGTTTTCATACAAAAAACCTGAGCCATTAACAGTTTCACCACTGGTTCATAGTCTGAAGAGCCACCCTGGTGAGGCCCCACGTGGATCTGTTAGTGTTCAGGAACACATAATCACAGAATGATTACATGCAGGTGCTTTTATTGAAGAACTCTGGGTGTCAGGGGTACAGACCCAAATCTGACTCCACCATGGGTTTGGGATGAACACGTTTTCATATTCTATCATTATATAACTTACATATTAATTATTAAACTTACATTTTTCTATTGTATACATTGATTTCATCCAAGCATAGGTTTCTCGTGATCCCCCCTCAAACCCTTGAACATAGTTTCTCATGATTCTTCTTACGATTAAACAATAATTATGCCTAAACAATCATCACATCTAAAAGTTATATCATTTATCACATACTGGTTACGCAGGTGCAATTTCACACGATCTGGCAAACACAAGGCCTTAACGTTTCCCAGGGCCTACTTTCAACATTTTCCCAGGGCCTACTAAGCCTAGCCTTCTTTCTAACTCCCCGAATTTCCTATGATTTTAAAATCTTTCAATATCAAATCCAGCCTAAGAAAGACGTGGACCTGCTGGAGAAAACCCAGAGGAGACCACAAAGGTGCTCAGAGGGCTGGAGCTCCTCTGCTGTGGAACCAGGCCGAGAGAGCTGGGGGTGTTTGGCCTGGAGAAGAGAAGGTTCTGGGGAGATCTTAGAGCACCTTCCAGTGCCTAAAGGGGCTACAAGCGCTGGAGAGGGACTTGTTACAAAGGCCTGGAGTGACAGGACAAGGGGCTGACTGCTTTCAACTGAAAGGAGGTTTGGATTGGATGTTAGGAAGAAATTCTTTCCTGTGAGGGTGGTGAGGGCCTGGCACAGGTTGAGCAGAGAAGCTGTGAATGCCCCATCCCTGGAAGCATATTTTAGGCTGTAAAGGGCTTTAAACAACCCGATCCAGTGGGAATCGGAGCTGGTCTTTCAAGTCCCAACCCAAACCATTCTATGATTTCAAGGATATGAATGATCTCCCTGACCTGTGCCGAGCTCAGATCAGTGAGGTGCTACTCACCCTCTGGTAGAATCCTGACAATCACGTGAGTTACCATAACCATTGATTTGAAGTAACCAAGGTGGCTGGGGGTAAAATTAGAGGAAACTGAAAAGTTAAGTTGCACTGAAGGAGTTCAGTGCCAATACAATGCAAGTTGTGCTCCTCTTCATTTCTTCTCAGAAAAACAGAAAAGGGCTGCTTAAGAAAGTGTGATTCAATTACCATCACTTTTAACTTGGCAGGTTTGATTTGAAACAGATATGGTGCCAATGAAAAATGACTTCTGCATCTTAAGAGCACTGAGACATCTGTACTTCACAAAGTTGCTCATTAAAGAGCTACCAGAACTTCTTTCAATCCCCAGCCCATCTCTTCTCCTCCTCAGTAAAAGGTGATTCCCACCCCCAAAAAACCACAAAAACAATACAAAACAACAAACAAGCAAAGAAAATGAAGGAGGATAGCAATGGCACTTTGCTTAGTTTTGAAGTATAGCACTCCAGACCTTTCAGATCACCTGGGAGCAATGAAGCCATGACACCATTGGCTCATTTGACATTTTCTCTCCCAGCTAAATAAATTTAACTGCTCAGAAAACTCAGATTTGCTCTGATTTAAGCTTCAGCATTCCCAAAATGGCATTCTTCTGTCGAAACAGCCCCAGATTAGACACACACCACCACCCCCATCTTAAAGGGGATTTGGTTAAGAAGTACATTAGTACCCAAAAACCTGTTTCTCTTCTTAGCTTAGTTAATTAACTTAGTGTGATACACTGTCAGTGATACAATGGTGTAGATAAACACACCACTGTTTTGGAGGAGGTTACAGGGTTGGTTTGTGTTTCTTTTTTTTTTTTAATTCATTGTGTAGCTCTACAAAAGAAACTCTGCAACCTTCGAATTCTCTACATCATAGAGCCTTTTTAAAATACTATTAAAAAAAATCTAAAAATCATCTGCAGCTTTGGAATGAGGAAGAATGAAGGTATGAATCAGTATTTTTCATGCTGCTCTTTGAAAGATTTTACTACAAGATTCATATAATTATATCTCAGATACAAAGCAGTTATTTTCTTCATAATTCAGTCATTTGAAGAACAACAAAAAGATCTTGGAAATTAGCTATCAAAAATCTTCATTTTCCCTCAATTTTACAGTATTATCCAGGGAAAATTGCATAACTGCAGGCAGATGATATACAAGAGATGAAACACAGGGTCAAACATGCTTTTTCATTAAACTTTCACCACCATTTCCTATTGAAGGCTACAGGCTGCAGAGACTGTTCCTAATTAACAAAGCACAGGTCTGGTGCTATTCAGTATTTTTATGAACAATGTTAGCAGCTGCAAAAGCTCTGAAGAGAAATGAGACATAGCAGAGGATGAGCAAGTCAGCACAAGTCTCTATATGATTCTTTGTCAGGAAATAGCAAACATAATCCTCAGATGTACAGAAAGGAATTAGGAAGCAAGAATGCAATTTTTCTCCCCTAGTAAAGTATTAACTGCACGGATGTAGGATTAACCAAGAGTTCCAATAACTCACTTAAAAAGGACACCAAAAATTAGAACATGATGCAGAGAATTACAATTCTGTTTCAAGGTTATATGAAAACTCAGCATTAAGGGTAAGGAGTGAGCTTATAGCTGGGTGAAAGCCAATAGCTGGGTGACATGACTACAACATCTGGTAAAAAAAAAAAAAAAAAAAAGGAAAGATGAAAATCACCTCGGGCAGAAATTTAAGTGTCCTTGAGGCTTTTTATTCAAGCAAAGAAGAGCATATAGAAAGGAAATTTTCAGCTATAATTTAAACTTAAAACCAAACACATTGAAATTTGAGATTAGGCATTAATCAGAGGGAGTGAACTACTAAAATTAATTGTGAAGGAAGCAGTCAAGTTTGTCTTAATTTCTTCACACACAGACTAGATGCCTTTTCACAAGATGCCCACAAGACAAATGCAAACCACAGGGTTCAGCACAAAGCTAAAGAAGAGTTATACTCCAGCTCTTACTCCCCAGGCCAAGCTACACAAGCACTTTTTAACCCTTGCACTCCATTATTTGTTCATCCAGCCAAGGGCAAATCTGAATGGTGTAGCTGTAAATACTTCAGATGGGATTTATCTTCCCCAGCATGAACTCATCTCAAAGTTTGCTGCCCACCCTAAACAAGCCAGGAGCTCCTCATAGCAGGAGCTCTTCCAGAAATGACCTCCTGCAGTCCAACTGTCTGTCCCTCCCTCTACCTGCATTAGGAAAGGGGGCAGCCCCAAAGGCTACTCACGTAACACTTGGGTGGAAGAAGGTGAGCAAGATGAACAGAAGCTTTCATGGCAGGATGTAACACTATTAAAGACAAATCCATTAATTGGTTACTCATTTCAATCAGAATTCGTGAAGACAAACACAAAAATGCAAATACCCCTTTACATATATAAAATTAGCTAGTGAAGAAACGTTTCCTCTTCTAAAAGAATCCCATTAATTTATTTGCCACTTAAATAGTCTCTGAATACAAGCCAAAGAAATATTTTGGAAAATCTAAACAGCCGTGCATGATGCAGTTTTCCAGACATTTACGCCAGACACTTGAGAGAGAAAATCCTGGTAATTGGAAAAAGAGGGTAAAGCCACTAAAGAACAGGAAATTAGAGACTGAAGTAGCACAGCAGGAAGGACAGACAGATAACACATATGCATCAACAATTATCTGTGATTTAAAACCATGCAAGAAGCATGTTTTGTATGATCCTTAGAGATTATTTCAAAAGGACAGACACAGGGTATTACAAGTTTGAAAAAGAGCATGCTAGAAGTCTTTTTGGCCAGAGGAAATTACACAAAGCGAGGTTTGAAACATGAAAATTACAGTTATCCATTAAGCCCAGTTCTGTTAACAGTCCCCTGGTTTTGAGGGCGCATTGCTGCACCCATGAAGGGAAGGCTCTTGAATTCCAGTCCCTGAGCGTTGGATCACAGCTACAGGGGGGAAAAAAACCCCCAGATGATCTCACACCCTCAAAAATCCACACATTTCTTAGAGTCCTTGAAAATACATTTGTAGCTTGAAAAGAACGACAAGATGATAAGCTGACACTAAGCACACAAACTCTCATCTTTTGAGAGGCAGTAAAAAATTCAGACAATGCAGTAAACAACACTGAAATACCATCACGCCCATGACTAGAAAAATTGCCTGCTAGCTGGTGTTTAGAAAAACCTGCTACAATAGAAATTAAACCAGTATGAATTTACATTCAATTCATACCTCCAGCATTAGTGGCCTCCATAGTGCCCCCTGACATTTAAACCTAAACAATAATTTGGAACAACAATCACATTTTAGGTTTCCATTAGCAGTTTGATCCATCCAGGCAAGGAGTAAGGACAAGACTAGAATTTCAAGCTTCACTGTAGACTCTCCTAAAACACAGGTCTAATTAATGGAAAATAAAACCATAACCTGGCAGTATAATATCTACTAGGAATGCCCTGTCTAATCAAGAATTCTTTTAATAAAAAAATGTGTTAATGTGACTGCAGAAAATTATTCTTTTCAGCACAATTTCCATTTAATCAGAGCCACTAGCACAGAGATTTGCTGCTGGGCAATAACCCTAAATATTTTTAAGCATTCAACCCTGTTTTATTTCAGAGAAATCATCATAAACTTAACAGACTGTGCTATCCTTAAAGCAAACCTTACTTATTTAACATATACATGTAAGCAGAAACAAATGGCACAGAACATAAAAAGCTGAGGCCTAAAAACCAGGCTACTTTATGTCTGTAACAAATATTGCACCCTAAACTATCAGTTAAAATCTCTTTGAAGACCATCCATGATGAAATAAGGGCTGTACCCAGCAACTTCTTCAGGCAAGGGGAGGTACACAACACAAAACCACCTCCACTGAACTCAAGTCCTTTCACCAACCCATCCAGCACCCTGCAGAACACAGAAGCCTCATCCATCAGATTAAGGCAGGAGGGAAAGGAAACACCATCAAAATATTTCATTTCATACACTCACTCCTGTAGAGCAGGCTACAAATGTTCACATTCATGCACTGCCTGACACAGAAACATCACTAAATTGTCAGCTAACAAGCAGGAAAGTCAATCTCTATTTCAATTCTATCACATATCTGACACTTGGTTAGCCCAGAGGATCAACTCAGCCTGCAGCCAAAATAAAAGCATAGTTTTGTGCTGAAATTACCAAGTATTCTCTTCCACTGCTGTCTTTCTTTCCCTCAGAAAAGAAGATAAAAACTTTGACATTTTAGGATTCTATGCTTAGAATTTTATGAGAGAGCTAACAAGAGAAAAATTACTTCTCTAAATATCATTCTCAACCACTCGCCAACAGATAAGAAAGCCACAGAGTTCACCCCTTCCCACACAGCCTCAGAAAAAAAGGATTCCAGAAGCTCAGTTACCACCCCCAAGTTACAGCTCCACTGCTGAGCTACTAAAGCTGTAGGACAGAAGAAATCACATTATTTAGGCCCTTACTTACCCAACCAGGGCTGAGAATACTCTGACACCTTTCAGGAGGCACCAGCAGAGGCAGCACATTTTACACAGTCAAGACAGACACACAGCAAAGAGATTCCTGACCACACAGGAAACAATGCAAAGCCAGGTAAATGTACACTGATAAAAATGCAGAATCTCCTCCAAAGGAAAGCAGGACTCACAGTGCTGAGGAGACTCCCCAGATATCCCAGAACAGCCAAACCCCTGTTCTGGCACTTACCCAGCTGGCAAGTTCTGCCAGGCCAACAACTTCTCCTCTTCTTCTCTGGCAGGGAAATAAGTCTCCATAGAACAGGCACAGCCAGCCAACCAACACAACCTCCCCAAAAGCCCCAGGAGCCCACCCCAGGACAGCAGGATGGACAGCCTCCCTGGTTAGTGTGAGCCCACTTCCACCTGCAGCATCACTCCAGCACCTGGAGGCTGAAGGCAAGCAGAGCAGGCAGCTGGGGAGATGTCATCTCATTTCTTCACTGCAAACACGGCAGGGTTGTTTATTTATTTGTTTCAACCTCCCTGAAGCCTCAGAAACCTTCAGAATAAGCACAGAAGACCCTAAGCCAAAGCTTAATCACAGCACACTGTCAGCTGGCCCTCATTGAGCTGGCCCAGCCTTCAGGGACACACAGCTGAAGCAGACAGACTGCCTGAAGCTTTCAAACCCAGCTGTTCTCTACTTTCCATGGCACTGAAAACATACAGATCAAAGCACTAGTTACCAACTCTGGTGTGAAAACTAAGGCAGGGAAAGAGTTCCTTGAATATTACTTAGGATCAGTCTGTAGCTTTTTAATCAGAATCCCCATGACTTCTCTGTTGTAACCACAGGACATCTCTGCCCCTTGAGACCTACCTCTTTTCCCTTCTAAATTATAGCCTATTAAAAAAAAAAAAAAAATTAACAAAAATTCCCTACATATCTCTTTTCCACACAACATTACTGATTTTTTTTTTTTTTTTTTTGTTAAGGACTGGACACTTTCCTTTTTACATGATGTTTCCAGAATTGCATTAAAGAACAATCAGCAGCGGGCAATGAGGAAGATCTCCATAGGTAAGGGTGAGTAAGTAAAGGCAGCAATCCCTTATTTTAGCAAAACAACAGCAGGATTAATGAGTACCACTGCAGGCTTAATTATTCCTGTGCTCTTATGGTGGGACTTCAGGGAGAGTGAGACTACCTGGTCTCTTTGAGTTGCTGTAAATTCATTCCTGTAAATGCCAAATGTGCAGAAAAACTGGGTCAGCCTGGTTTTCTTCAAACACTCCAAACCAGCCTCTTATCCTGAGGTGCTCTCCCTGGAAAAAATGCTGTCAAAATTCAACATCTCTTTAGTTATTTCTGCATGCAGAAGATGGGGGACCCACCCCTAGCAGCACACAAATGGCTTCACTTCCAGTAAGGCACCAGCAATGCAGCAGAAGCCACCAGCAGATTTCATGTACCCATGCACAGAAATTCTCCTGTCTCCTGGCATGTTTGGCACTAAAACTGTCACCTTACTCAGTACTGAATCCTTGTGAATTCAAAATGAGCTTCTTCGTGCCTGTGTACAGCTCAAATCAAAGCTGTTCTCACTCAAGACTTGTGGGAATGTCTGTGTCATTCATAAATTATGAACTAGACTTCTTTAAGCCGTGGTAATTACTACAGGTATGCAGCACTGCACAGAAATGTGATGTTTACAGAGCAGTGCTTCACTAAAATGTCAATATTATAAAGCCTGTAATGGATTAAATTATTCTGGATGAGAACTTGAGCAGATATGAAACAAACTAGCTTTTTTGATGCTGACAGAGGCAGCACAATTTACCAACTGTAAATTACAGCTATTTTTCTGCTGCTTTCTTGCCCTCTGTTGCATCCATTACAGAGCATGATCACCTGCACATCTGATGAAGATTATCCTAGAAAATAGTCTTGCAATGCAGTACACTTTCCTTCACAACCCTCTAAAGGTATTTAAAGACAGAAGAAATATTTTGGGAATGTGTTACATTATTATGTCCAAAACAAAACAAACAAACAAAAACTGTTGCAGAAGACACAAACAATAGTTTCATTTTCAGAAGAAATATTTTGGGACTGTGTTAAATTATTATGGCTGGAAAAAACCCAAACAAACAAATAAAAACTGTTGCAGAATATACAAATAATAGTTTCATTTGAAATTGATACCTACTGCAACTTTTCCCCACCACATATTTTTTCAAACTACTTTCTACTGCTATTACAAAGAAGGTAGAAACCCACCAACTCCAAATGACATATATACACAAAATTGATACAGCCTGGGAAATAAAAAAGGCTTCCTTTGGAATTGAAAGGCAAAACCACAATGTATTTTAAATTGCTTTAAGCTTAATTTTGAAACTGTTTCATTTCAGTCAGTTACAGATGGAAGCCTAACTTGTAAATTATGGCCAAAGTTATTGCGACCACAAATACAACAGCAATTGCTGCAAATTAAGATTTTTACGTTTGTTTGAGATGCCATCTCATTCCAATTCCTGCTGAACATTTATATACTTCCACGAATCAGTGTGCAGAGAGAAAGAGAGGACAGGGGAGTTGCTGTTTATTTACTGTTGCTTGTTGAGGGAAGAAGAACCAACATTTGTCCATTTTCTGTCCTGGTAGTGGTGGTTCACAGCCCTCACAGAACAACCCAAATTACAGCCATGGCAGATGCAGCCCTGTGTATCTCAGGGGGAAGGATGGACATTTTAGGGGTCCTGTTGGTCCATGAGTCTGCCCCCTGAATGCTGTTTGTTCCTGTAGGATAAGAGGCCTGCATACATCCAAGTTTCATATTTAGATGACACTTATGACTGCATAACAAGGAAAAATTACACCACCAGCACTCTCCATCAAGATATGGTTAAACAAACCTTTAGCAATGAATTCATAAAAACAAAAGCAATTAATTTACTGTGCTCATCTAACACCAGTATCCCAGTTCCAGCTAGTTCAGGAGGTCTTCCACAGGTATTAAAAGTTAATTCTGCTAGGGACAATCCAGTGTGCAGCCTTGTCTGGTGAAATGCTCCTTTTATAAACCTGATGCTCCTTTTATAAACTCTTGTTCCACATTCTTTTATTTCACCTTTTGGATGGGATGAGGGAATTCAAACAGAAAAGCAAAGATCCTCCATAGATTTCACATGTAGACAGTGAGTTTTGAAGCCACTTTTAAGAACTCCTTTACTCAGATTCACACCACAGCTGAAGAGAAAAGGACATCTGGAGGTCGTCTGCATTTCAGCATGGAAGGTGAGCCAAGTTCAGAAACGCAAATTTAGGCCTATCCAGGGCAGACAAGGAACAATTCTTACCCTGTTTCCTATGGAGTAACTTGAAACATCTTGATAGCAAATTATGATCGAATTTGCTAAAGGACACAGATTGCAAAGGTGATTAATCTCTCCTACCAGTTCTGTAAAAACAGGCAGCCAACAGTAGCTGTCTTGACATTAAATTAATAAAAAAAAAAAAAAAAGCAGCAAGAATATTAATTTTCCTTTTCAAAAAGTAATATGCAATAATTTTATGAAAACAGAGGGGTTTACATCTCATAAAGACAACAAGACAACCAAACTACAAACTGCAGTGCCAGGACACCAGGACATTTTTGACTCAAAAGGCAGAGCACTGTGCACTGAGTCACCAGTGCTTCCAGTCTGCTGCCAAGTCCTCCCATCAGAACACCTTATAGTTCTGGGAATGCCATAATGAAGTCACTGTCAGAGCTGTGTGACTTGACACTATGAAGAACCAAGTTCTTTGCCAGCATAATTCTGTTGATTTCAGGAGAGGTGCTGCAGCAGAGAATTCAGATCATAATTCACAGTGCTGTCATGGAGTCCGAAATTTTTATTGAAAAAATACAGCCTGAAAAAATATTCACTGTAACTGGCTCTGCATACCTAGTGAGAACTGATAAAAATCACATTCTGTATTAGCACCAGTGCTTTTGGCTGCAGCCCACAACATGACCTTTATAAAAATAAACTGACCACCAGAAGAGATTTTGGGCATGAGTATGTTAAAACACAAAACTCCAGGGTAATTACTATGGTTACCAGAGCAGAAAAGAACATTGATTTTAAAAAACAACTCAGGGACGAATATCCTCCTCATTAAATACAACCTACCAAGGATACTTGCATTCTTGCATTGCTTAGTGGGAGCCCAGTACTCTAAACCCTTGGATCATGACTGACATTGTGAGATTCTCAGTCAGTCATCTTCACCATCATGGCACCAGCTGTCAGCTTCCTGAAAATGTCAGCTTTGTGCTCACTGAAGGAAGAAGGTTCTTTTTAGTCAGAGTAAAAAAATTTGAAGGAATAACGTACCCTTGGATACCTAAGTTTAAATTTCAGTCATTACCATCTTTTTCGGCAGAGGTCTGGCAAAGAATAAATAGAAAGTTGTGAAAGAAGCCTCTGAAAGCCTCTAGAGTTCAGTTACCTTGATATCTGGGAAAGAAGATGGACAAGAGGAGCCTTCAGACCAGGATGAGGCATGTGGACAGGAGGATCTGTGTCACACTGCTCCTGGCACTGCGCTCCCCCCACTCAGCAGCCCATCTCCATGGCCAGATGCCATCCCTGCTGCCACGGGGATGAGGAACAGCTGTTGAAGGACTGTGATGGGACAAAGCAACCAAATGCTTTATGGCAGCTCTGGGCCCCAGAGCGCACACGGGCAAAGGCAGGGCTCAGATCCAACACACCTGCAAACAAGAGCCCTCCTCTTGCAGCTGCAGCAGCTGGATCACCCTGATCCAGCAGAGCACAGCTGGTTCTTGTGTGCCACGCATGAAGTGGGTGAAGGGCAATGAGGAGATCACTAGTTTGCTTTGCTTCTTTTCACCTGATTAAAAATCTGGACAGTTGAAACGCACTTTTTATGAGAAGAGTCTTTAATCAAACAGGGGTCCATTGCATAAGAGCTTGATGTTACAACAAAATATGCCAAACCAGTGAACCATCCAACAATTTAGTTTTGTGATTTTCCACCACTGCCTAAACAAACAGAGCTAAAGGTTTGTGACAGCTGCTTGTGTTTCGACTATCTCTTTCAGGACCTCAAAGTTCAAAACCACATTCTAGAGAAGCAACTGGCAGAAGGAAATTATTTCTAACAGCCCATCCACAGAAGAGGCCCCATTTTATTATTAATTACTCATATTGCCATAGAACCTAATTGTCCCAGGCAAGACTAGAGGCTCATTGTGTTAATTCAGTACAAACAGGAGGGCAAGGGCAGGCCTTGCCCCAAGGACTTCACCCTCTACAAACTTCTGCTCCAAGCTCCACGTTAACCACTGCCAGCTCTGCAAGAAGCCTCATCTAGTGCTCAACACACCCCAGGAGATTTTAGCTGGCCTGAATTCCCAAAGAACTCCAAAAGTCACACCTCACAGATTTAAATGAAGATTTCCCATGTATTCCCATTGTAAAGGTCATCCCACATGCTGGATGTCACTACAGTAAAGCCTGTCACTTAACTTTTCCCCATGCAGCAATAAGAACAAGGGGTACTTTGTGGGGTGAGGCTACCCATAGACAGCAGGCAAGGAGATGCATTCCTTGCAGGGAGAGGTGGCTGGAATTTAGTTTCTCCCACCAGCAATGAACAACTAGGTGTATAGAAAGAGCAAAGGAAAAATTAAGAGTTTCAACCAGCTGCTGGGATTAGTAAATGCTGATGTGAAAATCTCAGTCTCAGCAGAGAAGAGTTGTGGTTCAGGAAGAGATAAGTGGGAAGCAGTAGGAAGACCGTAACCAGCTGTGGGATGGCAGCCAGGAGCAGTCAGCTTCCAAAGGGGGAAAGAGCAAAGCAGAAAGGGCAGCTCAGGGTGAGAGATGGGGATGTATTCCAGGACCCCAGTACTCCACACGCTCTCTGTATCAGCAGAGTATGTGGGAGGGGACCACAAAGGGACAGTACAGCCCACAGGGAATGGGATGCTCTGATGAGGTGCCAGTGATCTCTAAGGGAAACCCTGCCTAATAATGAACTGAGAAACTGAAGAGGTTTATCTAAGTTTTTTTCATCCTCCTTTTTCCTTTAGCTTTGATTGTGATAAAGTAGCAAAACTACCATTACACCATTCCTAAATGGCCTTACTGGTCACCCTGGTACCAGTGGGAGACACTGCCAGTGCACACCCTGGGCAGTGAGCACAGGGCACTTGATTGCTCTTGCTTTCTGGTTGACCAGCTTTTTTAAATGGAAGGATTTGGAAGATAAATTATTGGACTGAATCTGAGAAAAATCCATGTCTTCCTTGTGATTTAGTCACAGATTTCATTTGAAATTATGGCTGAACAACCTATCCCACCACAGCTTCTGGACGTCTCTATTACTTATCTGTAAATCCCCCTTATTATTCCTTAATACCAAATCCCTGACAAAGTCCTGCTTCCATAGTAAAATCTCCATTCTTCTATTTATACACCTGCAACTCCTTGTCCCAGGCATTGCAGAATCCCCAGGTGTTACTGTCATGCAATAAATAACAATTTATCCCACCCTGCTGGGACTCAGCGTGCCAAATGCCACTCACTGAAGGAGCAGCACTCCGAATTTTCAGGCTGTTTCTGCTCTCCCGGAGTGCAGCCTGTGCTGCCACAGGGTAACAAAGAACTAGACCTGCTTACTAACAAAACCACCTTTGAACAACTACAACCGGCATAAGTTGATGGTTTTTTGCACACTACTCTGTGTGCAAGTGACACTTTTCAGACACACACGAGTAGTGGTTAATTACTGCAGCAGGTTTGATTTCACCAGAGTCTCTTTCCACTAAAGACCCCAACCAATGTCAGTGCCCCTGGAGGCTGGATGTGATACTCTGGCAGCAGCCAAGGTCATGCTGACTCACTCCCTCTGGCTTTTCCCTGCATCCATCCAGTGCCAGTGCTCTGGTAAGTGCTTGACTATTCATTACACTGCCATTTGCAAAGCTGCAATTCCCTTCTCCACAGACAGCACAAACCATCGGACTGCAGGCTCCTAAAAGTGTTGCTTATCAGATTTTGGACACCTTTTCAAATGGTAGATTACTTTCTGCTACAAAAATAACTGATGGCAGGAGAAGAATCTCTGCTGCTGGGTTTTGGGGCAGAATTCAGGATCCCCTTTCCCAAACCCGCTCCTTCCGACTGGAATATTTGACAAGCCCATCCTTGAGTGATGGCAACAAAGCAGCAGCTCTCAGTAGCCAGCCCAGCATCAGCTGGGGGTGCCTACCTCAGGTTCTCACTAGTTCAGAAACCAGGGCCCACACTTCAAGAAACATCTTGCAACTGAGAGACCTTTATGGAATAAAAAGTGAGCACAGCATGCTCTCCACCTGCAGCTCTGTCTGTTATACCCAGGAAAATGGTTATGTATACCCAAACAAGGCTCATTTTAGGTTTAAATGTCTTCTCATCAGTCTAATCTGCTAAAAAAGCAAATTCAACAACCATAAAAACACAGGCATGACTCTGAGTGTCTCTAACATCAGCCCAGGAACCTGTGAGTAAAGTACTTTTCCAACAGAAGTGCTAAAACTATAATCAAGGTATCATTGCATTTTCTGTTCTTGAATAAATATCTCTCCACAAGCAATCAGACAGAAAATACTTTAAATTACAAATCATGACACAGTATTAAATAACTACAGCAAAAATATTTCAAGCCAGGAGCCTATGTATCACAACAATTACTCAGGTATGTGATTTGTAATTTCAAAGTATGTGGGCAAAAGAAGTCTAGAAATATAGGTTTCAGTGCAAAGCTGCTCAGCCTGCTTCATAAAGCAAACCCAATGTTTTCCAATACAAATGAAATACAGACTTTGGGGACAAATTTCCAAATCTGATCTAAACTTGATAATTCAGTTCTGTTACTTTAATGTGGATTTTATTTTGTGAATACAAAGCATCTAAGAATCTACAGCATTACTGTAACATTAAATTCAGCACATTTGGAAGAAATGTTGTCCCTCAACTGTGTTGTTCTAGATTTGCTACTATTTTTACACAGCTGAGCTTACAGCATCTTAAGTGAAAGTTTTGTTATTACCAGATGGCAACCATCAGCCCTTATCTGGCAGAGAAATTAAAAGCTTACCTAATGCCCAAGAAATGGAATTACCTAATGCCCAAAGCAATGTACTCCTAACAATGCCACGAGACTCCATCTCCCTTACTGGTATACACAGACAATTACATTCCATCTAAATTCTGTTTCTCTTCTCTAACGTTTATATACCATACACTTTATTTCACAGAGCAGTCCTTCATACCATATCCTTACAATTTACTTTAAAATTTGTCACCAAGCACCTAGATTTATGACCAAGATTTTATGGATTAGTAATTGATCTAGTGCACATTTTTAGCTTACTGCAGATGGAAGGTCCGTGTCAGCTGAAAACTCCTTCCTTCAGATTTCTGCTGTGTTCTGTGTTTGGCTGTGGGGGCTTTTTCACCTTGTTCTTACACATTTGGGGCTGGTCAAGTGCATGCACATAAGCAGTCACAGAAGCTCAGCAGAGTTATGACAACTCATTTAGCTACAAGAACAAAGATCACATGCTTGAGACACAATAATTATAATTATCCCAGTTCTTCCCACTTTGGTGGGAAGAAATCTGAATTTTCAGTTTGTAACACATTTTATCCCTTGCATCTTGATGACAGTGTTGTTTGCCAATATGTGGTAGGCAGAGATTCAACAATAAATCACTGCTTCCTTTTATCTTTGACTTACCCATGGAGGCAGGACTTCAGCATTGGTCTTGGAGTCATACCTGCTAAAAATGATTCTTAGGCACAGCCCTGAATAGAGGGTATATTGTTAGAGATAGCATTCTTCACATGGGACGCTTAAATCCAACCTTTCCTAACTGTTTGTAGGTGGGAATTACAAGCAGTTATCAAAGAAAGAAAGGACAATGCAAATGTTCCCTTCAACTAAACTCAGGTGAGCTCTGCGTGTTTGCCATTGCTGTGCAGTCACCTGGAATTATCCAGAACCAAGCAAACATTTAATGCCTTGTAAAAACTATAATGCATTCAGGGTATGAACAAAACTTTTCCTACTCACCTAAAAAAAAAAAAAGCCCCACAAGCTTGTCTTTATTAATACTATTTATTATAGGAACAACAAGCTACTGAGAACCCATATTTAATAAAAAGAATCACAGATTCAAGCTGGACAATACAGTTAAGTATCTTGGCATAGCCATCAAATTGAGAACCAGAGGCAATGACTACACAGGCACTTTAACCCAATTGTGAGCTCTCCCATCTGCCTCCAGACCAAATGCTCCAGTTCTCTTAACACTCAAAAGGTTGTCAAAAGGTTGAGAGTTCTACCTTTCTGGGCAGGGCCAGGATTCAGTGCAGTTTGGCATCCTGCGCCTTGCCTTGTGGGTGTGACTAGACAACACTCCAGTCCTGAGAAGACAAAATCCAAATCATGCTGTGTTCATGTTTGGCCAACAGCCAAGCTTTTACAAATTAATTGTTTCACCAAGACACCTGTTCTCTTTGCCTGACCCAAATTCCTATCTTTATCCTTAAAAGTCTGCTTTTGTCTTCCTATCTGAGCTTTACAACTACTAGGAGCTGGGTTTCCCCCTCTAAGTATCCAAAACAGAAGTTAAAACTGCAGCTATTAGCAGCTTCCAGCTTCCCTCCGTGGCAATCAGTCATTAGCCAGTGATGACAAACAGCACTGTGCAGCTCATTCTCAGTACACTGACATTTAAATCCATCCAGAGTGACTAAGGCATCCAAGGAAAGCCTGTTTGGTGCTGACAGACTTCCCAGAGTACAAATCAAATGCACAGCACTGCCCCTGCTACCTTTGAGCTCTGAGATATCACAGAATTAAAAACAAACAAACACAGACAAAAAACCCAAAACACCAGGAAGGAAAGTTTATATAATTCAGCTGAGACATCCCCAGAGGTGATTGACTGAAGTGAAAGGTGACCAGCTCTGCTAACTGAGGATGTCTTTGATGCTTCTTGGCTCAGCACAGTGCTGTCTCTATCAGCTGGAGAACTACTGGCTGTGTAGATGGGCTGAAGACAGGGCAGAGGAAACTGAGGTGTGATTCAGGGGAGCAAGGGTGTGGAGAAGGTATGGCAGCACCACATGGATAATGGGCCCCATTCCCAGTGCTGATCAAAAGGTCTGAGTGTGTTATCCAACCTCACTGGGCATCAGATGTCCTGTATAGGCTTAAACAAATAATTCCAGAAACCATACAATATTTATACTTTCTTTTTAGAAAGGGGGTTGAGTTTCCTAAAGCCCTATGGAAAGGTGTCTTCTTCCTTTGCATCCACACAGCCAATCTGATTTTAAAGCTGCCCTAAAAGTGATCTTTCCAAGGATGATATTAATGGTGAGGCTGCTACAAAGCAGAGTGGACAAATCCTTGGTTGTTTCATTTTCAGTCCATGCTAAAACAACATTTCAAAGTATTTTGAAACATTTCTAGGAGCCACTCATGTCCTTACAATATCTGAGCATAGTATGGAAGGTCTAATCTGCCTAAAATGGCCAGATTTCTTACATTCACACAATGACAAAAAGGCTCTTTAATATAAAAAATTCAGTTCCACATCTTAGAGAGCAGCAAATGGACATCAAGTAAGATATAGGGCAAAGATTGAAAAAAAATCTAAAAGCACATAAACCATCATGAGCAGGAGACAAGCACTGTGCAAGAATGAGAATGAGGCTGCAGACAGAGAGGGAGGAACCCCAAGAGGGATGAAGAAAATGGGATTGGACACATTTCAGTCTTAGTGAAAGCCTTTTGGTGTCTCATAGGTCTGTCCCAAATCCATAGATTTAGGACAGTGGCCTGCTCCTTCTTTTAACTACCAAGTTAATTAAACTTTGATAGTGAAAGAAATTCAGAAGCATAAATATTATAATCTCAAAATTATTTTAAATACTACTCTCTGCAGAGAAGTAGAGACACCAACAAAACACTGGTCTGCAACCTGGCTTAATTTCTACCTGCCTACCTCAGCTTCAGGCTCCTGCCCTTGCTCAGGCACATTTTTCACCTTCTGACCAGTCCCAGCTACTTCCATCTGTAGCTGGTCTGTACTCACAGACTGCATTCACAGTACAGTACAAAAAATTGCTGGTTTCTCCTCATAATTATCTGCTGTGAGAGATGCAAATGATAAAGGGACAAAGGGCACATTCATGTCTCTACATACTATATCAATTCCTCTAAATTAGGCAAATACTCTCTCTCCTCCCACATAAAATGAGTGTTTTTGATTCTCAAGGAAATGAGGAAAGAAGAAGGCTATGAAAGTCACAATGAATGTAAGACAGCTCAGCAGGAATGAATGCATGCTTTTCAGTCTCTACCATTATAATTTAAAATCATCCCTCCCCCCAAAAAAAAGTACAGTACAGGATTGTACTGAATTAAACATTACCCCCTCAGGTATGAGACAAAGAGGGAAGGGAAATCTATAACAGAGGCAAAAGGGAAGCAGGGGCAAGTGGCAATTTGGATTTTACTCTCATTGTCCATATGGAGAAAACACTGATGCAGAAACTTAAGAGGTACTGAAGAAAAACCACATTTAATCTCAAGAAGAAAGCTCTTCTTCTAGAAGCCCTCACTCAATACAGCCAGAAAAACACAGGATCTTGCATGCATTTTCCTCCAAATGCCAACTGCATAAGGTATATAAAAGTTGCCCAGGTGCAAATTCACTCTGACTTTGAGAATGCTCCTCATCTTACCATGATGAATGCTCACAAATTACTGTTTTATGCCAAATCTTATTTTCTCCACCATTGTTTTGCCCCTCTTGCACTTTCAATGAAGCCAGGTGTTTGCCCTGAATGCTGCTGCCCACACAGACTGCACACACACACCCTGAAAATAAAATCCACTAAGCAACACAGAAGGGAAGGAAAAAGTATTTCACCTAAAGGAAGGTCAAAAGATGGTAGCAAATTATTTCTTTTCTAATCCACTATAAAAAGACCTAATTCCAAACAGATGGGGACCTTCAGATTAAAATCTCTCCTGTGACCCCTAATTTTACATTTGTAAGCCTTACACAGGAAGTAGTTCATAATGATAATGCGTGGCTCACCCATTAACACCTCAATCAGTCATATTAGATTTGGTACTAATCCGATATTTACTAGAAAATCTATGGAAAATTTACTTTTCTGTGACATAAAATCCAGTTGTAACTTCCATTCATCTCTGAGGAGTTCAACCCAGATGACTGATTCCATCAGAATTTCTCAGATTAGAAAGAGATTTATTTGATGAAAGAATAAAATAAAAAAATAATTTAACTATTGGGAGAAAACAAACTGAAGATTTAGATTTATTTTGTGAATACATGAGCCCCCAGTGTTGAAAGCTGACCATTCCTGCTAAAGGGCTGGCTATCATAGGAGGACTAATATTGCATGTTCATCTGTACTGGCTGCTAAGGATAAAACACAATTACCGAGAGCAACTGGGAATACAGGTTCCTGGAAAAAAACCCAAAAGCTTCATCTACATTTTTCTTTGCATGCTGCCAAAGCTCCAACAATAGTCCTAATTTCCCCTAACATGATTTCAGCTGCTTATGTTTTCTGTAGGCTAATGCACAGGATTCATTTCCTCTTGGAGGAAGCAATCGTGATGTAATTTGATGAGCATCTCTCTTAACATCAGTATCCCCCTCTTCCCTCTGCATTCACTCCTCTCCTCATGATGACTTTTAGGCAAAGGTAAAACAGTTCCCTGGGAGGTATTGTGAATCAGATGATGAAACCAATCTGGGTTACAGACAGCAAGAACCCCTCCTCAGTTATTTTTAACTGAGGCTAGTTTCCTACCCTGCTGTGACAGTATGAACAGTTGCACAGCTGAGAGCCAGAACAGGGGCAGGAATGACAGAGGGATATGTAGGATTGTCTTGCTGAGAGATGAGCACATCAAACTCCACCCTTAGTAACCCCAGGTCACTGCAGACTTAATAACAAGCAAGAGAAAATGAAATTCAAGCACAAAGTGAGGCTGTGGGCCTGCTGACAGTCACTGTTTCCAGGCAGGACCTGACTGTGTACAGTGTACAGTGTAACTCACAGCAACACATCACTCGAATTTAACTGTGCACAGTGAGCACCCTTAAGAGACTTTGCACGGCTCAAGGCCCCTTGCTGTCTGCCCCCTTTCTCCCCTAGTGCAACCTCCTCTCACAGCAGGACCAGCCCTGCACTCAGACCAGGTTCCTGAGGGCTGTATCCAGTTGGGGCTTGAAAAGTTCCATGGAAAGAGACTGCATGGCCTCTCTGGGCCACACTTGGGACTGCCTGTGCTCACCAGGAAACAGATCTACCTTAAATTCAGTATGAACCTGTGTAGTTTCAATTTATGTCAGTTATCTCTTGTCTTCCCACCCTTCACAGAATCACAGAATGGCTGCAGTTGGAAGGGACCACTGGAGGTCAGCTACTCCAACCTTCCTTCCTCCAGGGAAGGAGATTCCACAACCATTCTGGGCAACCCCTTCCAGTGCTCAGTCACCTGCACAGTGAAGTTCTCCCTCATGTTAAGGTGGAACTTGCTGTGCAACAATTTCTGCCCATTGCCTCTTGTCCTATTGCTCAGGAGCCACCAGGAAGAACCCGGTCCATCCTCTTTACACCCTCCCTTTAGATACTACTGACATTGATAAGGTCCCCTCTCCTTTGTCTCTTCTCGAGGCTGAACAGACCCAGCTCTCTCAGCCCATCCTTGTAAGAGAGATGCTCCAGTCCCTTCACCCCTGTCACCCTCTGCTGCACCCACTCCAGGAGCACCGTCTGTCTTGTCCTGAGGATCCCAGAACTGGACACTACACTCCAGATGTGCATCACCAGGGCTGAGTAGAGGGGCAGGATTCCCCGCTCAATCTGCTGGCAATGCTCTTCCCAATGCACCCCAGGACACCACTGGCCTTCTTTGCCACAAGGACACTATTCTGGCTCATGGACAGCTTGTTGTCCAACAGGACACCCAGGTCCTTCTCTACAGAGCTGCTTCCCAGCAGGTCAGCACCCAGCCAGGTGCATGGGGTTATCCCTCCCCAGGTACATGATCCTTCACTTGCCTTTTTTGAATTTCAGGAGGTTCTTCTGTGCCCATCTTTCCCATCTCTGTCGAGGTCCTTCTGAAGGGCTCACAGCCCTCTGGGGTATCAGCCACTCCTCCCAGGTTTGTGTCAGCAGTGAACTTGCTGAGGAGGCATCTGCCCCTTCATCTGAGTCACTGATGAGTAAGTTAAAACAATCCTGGACCCAGTACTAACCCTAGGGGGATACCACTAGTGACAGGCCTCCCACTAAGAGGTACAGGGCACTTCCACAAAACACCTGGCTCTGACATCTCAATACACTTTGTGTCCATGGACAGGCTGATGCTGGGTCCCTCACACCCCTCTCTTTCCCAGGCTGAAGAAGCTCAGGCCCCTCAGCCTCTCCTCACAGGGCAAGTGCTTCAGCTCTTGACCATCTTGGTGGTCCTTTGCTGAATGCAGCCCAGTTTATCCGTGTCTTTCTTGGATTAAGGGCACCCAAACTGGAGGCTGTTTTCCAGGTGTGGTTTAACAACTGCCCGCTTGAAAGTGATAACCACTTCTCTCAACTTACCAGCTCTGCTTCTGCTACTAAAGGTCCAGGATGCTGATAGAATTCTCAGTGTCAGGACACACCACTGTCCAACATTCAGCTTACTGTCCTCCAAGATTCCCTTTGCCACAGACCTGACCCCCAGTCAGTCAGTCAGTCAGTCAGTCCCCAGCCTGTAATAACTGAATGTCCTCATCTCTGAGCTGGGTGCTGGGCAGCACTGCCTTTCTGACTGACACAACGTGAGCAGGCACCAAGGACAAAATGGTGAGATCAGGATGAGATGCCGAAAATGTTTTGCTTCATCCAACACAAGCCCACAGATGCTGCCACTGGAAGGAGTTGTAAAGATATACTGAGATGGCAGTAGTTCACAGCTCCCAAGTTCCACATTTGGAACACATTCAGCTTTGGGGAGAATTTAGAACATCTCAGTGTGATTTATGAGCCGCTTCACACTTTCCTAAGCATCCTATGATGTAGACAGGCATGTACAAGAACCCACATTTAAGAGGGCTGTATTTGGGATACTTTCTGGGAGGAGCCTCCCTCTCCGCCAGCCTTTTTGGATCCAGAGAAGTCCCACCAAATTTACACTTCAAAGATGGAAGAGGCAGTGGTGATTCAAGCAGCAGGAGGGTGAGAGGTTTTGGAGAACAGTGGGGGAGCTGGAGGGGTAGCATCACTTCAGAAGAGGAGAGATGGAGATTGAGTCACCTGTGCTGAAATAGTGCGAGGAAGAGCAGAACAGAAAAGAAGCTGTCAGAGAGACCTTCAGCTCTACTCCTCAAAAAACTCTTTCAGACACAGACGAAGAATTACTTCTGGAAGCCCTATTAGTAAACCAAGTAAGCACTTCCTAATCATTGATACAACATTTCTGTGAGGTAAAGAAAACAAACACCTGCCAAGGACAGGGCTGCCCACCACTAGTCTCGTTTCCAAGTATTTACCATGGATAATTTGCTTTTAAATAAAGCAAGCACCAAACTGCCTGGAAATCAGATAGTCAGTGCCCTGTGCAACCCAGAAGAGTTTGTCTCCATAGAATGAAATATATAAAAGCCAAGAAGCCAAGTGAGATATTGCCTAAATTAGTCAGTCAGAGAGGGAGTCAAGGAGAGGAACAGCTGCCATGTTCATGATTTGATTCCCCTCTTCACTCTCTGGAAGAGTCTTAAAGGTGTAAAACTTATTATTCAGTATAAACAGAACAAGACGATTGGGGATAAAAGCATCATATAGTCAACCCAGGACAATTCCCAAAGAAAAATCTCTGCTAGGATTTCCCAGGCCTAACTCTTGCAGAGTTGGACACCAAAGCCTTCCATCCCCATTTAATCATGAACAGATATGACTGCTATTTCTCTGCTTTAAAAACTTTATGGAGCACCAGTGTCCAGTGGCTGATCAGAGAATCATGGAATGGCTGAGGTTGGAAGGGACCCACATGCTAAAGCAGGGACAGCTACAGTAAACAGGCAAGAAGATCAATATGAAGCCATTTTACACTTCCAATAAAAGAAACAGAACTAACAACACACATTATTCTTACAGCAAATGCAATATGAACATGTAATGCCAGATATAATAAAACCACTGGAAGATGCTTTACATAAAAGATGATGGTAATTAAACTCCCAACTCAGCAAGACAATGAAAACAAGCTACCTTCAATCCCATGGCTAATAGCAACAAGTCCTAGTCTCTGAATTTTTACAGACTATAGATTAAAAGGCGCATCAGCTAAAGTATCATTTGTAACAGGGGCCCTAAAATGATAGTGTTTCACCAAAGATCCAAAATTCTACTAGACTGAGATGTAATTGACTAGAGAAACATCATTTTCAGACAGAAAACAAAAACAACCCAAACCCTATCAAAATTAATAAAGCTTTAAATATTAACAGTGGTTTTGAAACATAAATTTATCCCATGGACCAAAACATCAAAATCTTAGGCTAAAGCAGAGACCTCTGAACACAGCTGAAGAAACATCAGAGGTTACCAAAACAATTCATATTGCAGAGTGGATAGCATATATCCTGTATACAAGTATTAATATTTAATGTAAATGATTGTAATTTGCTTTTACTTCAACATTCTATAATGGCCTTAGTTTCCCATTTCACTCTGCAATGATGGAAATTATTGTATAGCAGAGGTATTGCCATTTATATGGAAAAGGACTGCTGATGTCCAGTGGAGTTTTGGATTGCCAAGGAGGATGGGAGAAGACTTCAGATCCCAGTCTGCCAAACCATGGCTGAGTAAAATTAAAGATAGGCAGCTCTTCAACTGAGTAATACATACAATGAGGTCCTAACAACAGAACACAAGCAATCAATAATAAAACTCTTTAAAAACTAAGACTTGTCTCAAAAAAAGTCAACCCCAGTAATTGAATCTGTTTAGAGGTGGTCTGCAGAAGGAGAAGTAATTGTCTTAACAAAATCCTGGCCACCCTCTTGCCCCTACTATTCCTTGGGAATGGACAAACTGCTTATTCTAGAACAAACCTAAGGCCTAGATTCTATGCCCCAATATGGCTTCAAAGAGGATGCAAATGCAGTGAAGTAGGAGCACAGCACAGATTCCTGAGTCAGTCGGTCAGTCTTGGCATTCGATGTCCTACCATTGGGCAGAATGTTCTTGCAAGGGCCTACTGGACAAAGGACACAAAAACCCTCCTACACACATTTTGGATGGTGCTTTACTAAACCAAAAATGTGTCTTTGGATTTCTCTGCCCCCTTAAGAGCTTTCAGACAGAACCCTACAGCCCTACATCTACACTCCACAGGACAATTTGCCTGAACTATCTGAACTCTGCCTCACTGGTGTTGCTGGAGGCACCATTTGCTTGTGTCTCACCATTACAGGCCTGACTTGTGCTGAGGGAACTGTCATAATGGAGGTGCTAACACAGAAGTAGAAAACAGATTACAGCTACAGGAAGAGCTAAGAGAAAATTCTCCTTCGCAAAGTGTGTATGCAGTAAGAATCAGTGTGGTTTCTGCTATAAAGGTTAAAAGCAAGAAAACAAGTGCTTGCAGCCTAGGCAGGGAATGGAAATGCCCTACCTAAGGAGAGCTCTGGAACTGAGAGCCCTGGGTCTGGATTGGAAACTGGAGAAGCTCCACTCTTGTTTGGCATCAGGCAAGCTACGGGGCTTCTCCTGCTCCTCCCTCTGTGAATATCCCCTCAGTATCCATGCTGTGGCTGGCACAGCATGAAGGCATGGCCCCACAGGAGATATTCTGGGCTGCAGAGCATGCACTTCAAGGACAGGTAAACAGGAAGAGTTTGTGCCCATCTTTGATTTCAATTAATTGCATTGACTAATCCCTCTAGTTTCATAATTTCAACTCGATTCCTTGCACTAGCTCTTCTATCCATGGACATGTGTCATCCTGACTTCTCATCAGCCTTCTTTTGTACATGGTTATGGTGGGATAACAGCTAGCTGCAGCTTTGCTTATCTCCTTCTTCTTCTTCCTCTTTTCCTTAGAAACTGCATTGCACTTTGCCCTTTTAATTCTGTTCCTCTCTTACTGTCAGGTCATTTCAAACAGCACTGCCTTCGTGCCAGTGCCAAGTTATGTATCTCTATCCCTCACTCTGTGATTACTAGTTTCAAAAGTTCTGAGCCTACTCCATAGGCTCAGGGGTGCAGGAAGGCAGAGATCAAGTTTAAGGAGACCAATAGGTTTTCTGAAAAACAGCTTTATTCTTCATATTGAAAATAAAATGTTCTCAACTCTTCTGGACACTGAACCAAGTCTGTAGCATAACTCATTTACCTGCAAGTAAAATGAAACCCTTATTTTATTAAAAACACTTCTAGAAGGGCATCAGTCAGTAGTCTAAAGAACATAAAGAGAAATAACCTAAGTTTTTTAAGTGTATTTCCTCCATATGGAATATGTTCATGATTTCTAATAGAAATGTCATTAATTCTAACAGAATTTCCGCACATTCTATATAGCAGGGGTGGTTTTTTTATTTTGTTTTGGGTTTTTTTTTTTGTAGAATAAAAAGATACATTCTAAATTTAGGAGAATAACTGTTTAATGCTTTAGCTTCTGTTTACAAAACCTAATCAGTTACACTCTGAGACGGTATAAAAACAGCATGAGCTGTGAGTGCTGCATACGTGTGCACACACAGCCCTTCCATAGCTCCCACGTACGTGCTCTGTTATCAGCCTCAAGTTACTTCCCTAAAGGATGAACAGAGGGAGGGTGATGATTTGTCGGAGACAGAGTCATGTTTAGCAGAGCTGAAAGGCAAGGTGTAACACCCACCTACTTCATACTTTGAGTGTTACAAAAACACATCTGAAAGACAATCCCAAATCACTCCGCTAATCATATATTTCACCCTTTCAGCATGACGCAGAAGTTTAATTTCCACTGATGGGTGACCTCGAGAGTGTCCCCCCCCAATGGCAGCGGTTCCCCTCACTGGCAGACTAAAGCGGGTCTATAAATAACTTCAAAAGGAATTGTCTCTCTCCTCACGCACTGCAGACAGCTGTTTACAGAGATCCCGACTCCTTATGCACTGCGTTGGCCCAGCTCTCATCCCACTGGTTCCTTTGCTCTTCCCAGACAAGCCTCGGGCGATGCGGTGCAGGTAGGAGCGGGGGGACCCTCCCCTGCTGCAAACGCCTGTTCCCACAAGTTGAGGCTGCCGGCGGCAGCAGCCGGAGCGCAGCCCCGGGGAAATTTCTCAGGGCAAGGGGGCTGCGATCTCGTGTAATCCGTCCTTAAGCTCCACGGTCCCGGCCGATCCTCGGCCCCGGGAAACCCCTCCTCCCCGCGCCCGGAGCGGAGCCCGGAGCCCGCAGCCGCTCCTGGCCCCGAGCATCGCGTCCCCGCTCGCCCCCCGGCAGGGACACGCGTGGGGCGCCCCGCACCTGCCCGCAGCCCCCGGCGGCGGGGCCAGACAAAAGCCCGGGCTGGCTCACCTCCTTCAGCTGCTCCAGCTCCTGCTTGAGGCCGTCATACTCCGCCTCCAGCTCATCGTACTGCTGCTTGAGGGTGAGCTTCTCCTCCAGCACCACCAGCCCATACTCCGCCGCCTGGATCTTCTCGTGGGTCGTCTCGGAGAGCTCCCGGGTCAGCCGCTCGATCTCGCTCTTGTAGTGGTCTGCGCCCTGCAGCACCTCCTCCGCAGCCATAGTCCCGCCGGCACTGCCGCGCCGCCGAGCAGGCAGCCAGGGGGCGGGCGCGGCCGAGGGGCGGCACCGGCACGGCCGGCCCGGGGATGCACGGCCGCGGGGATGGGGATGGGGTCGGGGCTGCCTGTGGCAGCCGCGGCCCCCTCCTCCCCCGCCGGCCGCCCGGGACGCGGCGAGGCCGCGCTCGCCTCCCCCGGCCCTGTGGCGGC